>NC_079459.1:17922579-18177579 GCF_903798145.1 Danio aesculapii | reverse complement strand
ACCAAGAATTTGTATCTGCAAATATTTAACTCCACTTGAAGTTTTTGCAAACTTCAAAATAAAACACCTAAAACATACCACATTACTGTAAATTGATGTGTGAAATTCTGGATGGAAAGATATATTATTATAACATGTAAAATGGCCACATGAAAGGAACATTTTAAAAACAACACTTCTAAACGCTTAATCATTTTATTGGTAGAATAAGATTAATAATTTGATTACCGACGTCCATGTAAACAAAAACAAAGCTTGTTTTGACAAATGAACATCATGAATTGCTGTTTGCCAGGTTGTCTTAGGCCCCGTTTACACTAATACACTTTAGTTTTAAAACGCATGTTTTGCTACAGTTACGCCATCCGTCCACATTACGCCGGAGTTTGCGAGCCTTTTGAAAACACTGAAGAGGCCGTTTTCATTCAAAAACGCTGCTGCTCCGTCTCAGTGTAGATGGGATAAGCGGAGACATCTGAAAACGGAGGTGTGGCTGCAGACATTCACCTATCTGATTGGGCCTTTTTCATCAATATTAAGTAGCCTACACACAGTCCAGTCTTGCATCTTTTACTTGTAAGTTCAGACTTCACAAGTTTGATTTGGAAAACAAGCTCCTAAGGACACGTCAGGTAAACCTTCAAAGGGAACAGTGTATTTTATAACCTCATTCCCATCACCCTGGCTATGCTGTTTCACTATCTTTACAATAAAATGAAAACATGATGTGCGGAACTATTTAATTTTGATATTAGCAACTTACAACAGACACCAGAAATAATGAGGCATCGTGTAGCTGCATAATATGACCATCATCTTCATGCATATTTATAACAAAACGGAGCCTATAATATAACTGCCTCCTTTCATTTTCATTGAAAATACGAAACATACCCTCTCTTTCATTGAATATCAGTTTTAATAATCAATAATGGCCATAATAAAAGTATAACGTACAATAAGTTTATACAACATAGGAAATAAAGGCAAGCAATCAGTGCAGAATCAGTGTCCGCGGTAACATTAATTAATATATTAACCCAACTTATACTTGCGCTCAGCAAAAACATGTTACCTGAGAACAAGTAATAGATTCAAAGGACCAAAGTCAGGGAATATGTTGATAGATATAGTCACCAAGATGAAATATCACGCTTAACAAATATAGTGAGATGAGATGCAGCGGTAAATCCTTGATGAACAGTCCGACGTGCACAGCTCTCATATGGGTATGTGCTCAAAGCACGCTGCAGTGCATGCCAGACTGTGTGTGTGTGTGTGTGTGTGGTCACGTGATGTGCGTTTTCACCATTTTAATGTAGATGCAGCGTTGTTCAGAAACGCTGGGCGAAATTCTAAAGTGGACGCGAATCGTTTTAAAATGAAAACGTATTAGTGTAAACGGGGCCTTTGAGCTGATGTGCTCCACTTTTGTCAGTGTGGTGTGAATTGGTATGAACAATACCTGAGAGAGGACAGGGGCTCTGTTAGCCTGGACAGTGACAGGAGGGGTGCTGGGACTCTGAGGGGTCACGGAGGGCTTGAGGACTGTCTGTGGGGCAGGCTGCACACGTGCTCCTGCTGTAATGACTGTGGTGGTGGGCTTCTGAGCCGAGGTAATGGTTACCACTGCTGTCTTCTGCTACAAAAACAAAAAAGTAATTCCAGGTCAGTTTCAAATTAGTTCAAAAATATTGATTAATCTAAATATTTAGTCCAAGCAACCAGTCTTAATTTTGAGTTATGCAATAAAAAAAAAGAACAATGCTGCATCACAATTCGTCTACTTAAACCCTTCGAACTATTTTTACGAAGAAAAGTACATACATTTGTGTTTCTAACAGAAGAGAATATACGTTTTGGAATATACTACTTCATTAACAAACTATTATGTTGCTCAGTTATGTGCTTGTCAATCATCTCAACACTTCATCCACATTTCCTTCATATTTTATTTCCTATTGTATTGAAGCAGCAGCAGGTTAATCTGTCATTTGTGGGTCTTTCATACAGAGAAATCTCCTCAGGGGTTGGCATAATTATGCATACAGAAGTTAATGGCCAAACACATCTTCCTAAAAGTGCACATAGTTGTTGTAGATGAAATAAAAAGCAGAAATGTGGTTTAATCATTTTTCAGTCAGTTTGACATCAATTAACAACCATTCAATCTTCTTTACCAAAGCTTTCACTTAACAGTTGGTCTTGCTGCCATGTTTGTGGTTTCTTAACGCAATTAAGCCACATTTGTGGTTGTAAACGAATTCACGTCCAACTCGCAATGTATCATGGGCAATATTAATTGTTGGCGTAAGCAAAAGTCTGCACTTTAAATTTTTACCTGAAATAGTTGAGCATCTGGGTAACTTTGGAATACTTATTTTAACATACTATAATTTGGCACATACTAATTCTATTTTCGAATACTATTTAGGATAGATTGCATGTGAATTGGGATGCAGCACAAGAAATAAAACAAAGATGAACACTAAAAGAAGTTCACTTAAAAATAAAACAAATTGTATTGTTTATTCACCATCAAAAAAGATGACATTTTTATCTACTGAAAGAAACCTGTTACTTCTATGAATTTTAATTATTTTTCATTTTACTCTGCCTAATTAATTTTATCATTTAGATTCTGGTTTGACTGAATATAAATTCAATATCAAAATTGTGTTTAATGAAACTAACAAACTAAGAATTTTTCCAATTATTTCAAATATAATCAAATGAAAGATATGCAATATCTACAGAAGATAAATCGACAATCAAGATGTTGAACAACAGAAAACAAGAGTAAATAAAAATCATATTTCGTCAAACTTATAATTTTTTCAATAATATTAATATCATTAAGAATTGTGTTTTTGAAATATACACTGGCTGTTGTCATATTTATTGCAGTGTTAAAGATCCTTTGATTAACCTATAAAGAAAAACAAATATAAACTTTATTATTTCAACTAATTTTAATCTCAATTTCCGTATGACATTGTTTACCACCAGCCCTATGCATTACAGTAAACTCAAGCTCTTTAAATCTGAAAGAATTTTGCATTGATTAATTCCACATATACTGTTCCATTGTTATTATTATGTTGTGGATTTTCTTTAATATGCTTATTTAAACATTACAGATCTTGATGTAAACTTTCCTCAACATTCCCTGATATGAACTATACAACAAATAAGTAATAAACAATCTTAATTTCTGCCCAAGCAACTGCAAGTAACTGTCTTAAATCAGTAGACAAGATATTATTCACTGCTAGTACAATTAGATCTGTGTGATCAATCGAAATCGAATCGCAATTTGAAACGTTGCGATTAGCTAATCGCAAGAGGCTGCGATATGAAATATGTATTAATAATTTCCCCCTCCTATAGCAAATGTGTACATGGTGTTTGTGTGTGACAGTTTTACTAGCCAATTGAGTGACCACACTTTTGTTCTGCCCAATCAGAATTGTGCAACCAAACTGTGGAACACCCACACAAAAAACAAACAAACAGGAAGGCGTGGACTAGTGTGATGATGTCTTCTGCCGCTTCAGAAGCATTAATGGATGAATTAATATCAAAGAAAAACAGGACATCAGTAATATGGGAATATCTTAGCTTCAAAGTCACAAAAAATTTAAGTTTATGTAACTTCATGTGTATTTCGCGTACATTCATGGCTCGCAATGCAGGTATGTGCATCAACTGTAGTAACTGACTGTAATATAATGTACTAAAAAAATATAATTTGTCATTTCATTTTCATAGGACAGTTTTATATAGATGCATTAGTTGCAGAAATTTAAAGCAGTTTAACGATTTAAATGCTTCTTATTGGATATTACGTCATTCAATGCGACTATACACACGACTTTACGGTGAGCGAAGTAGTAGTTACAAAGCCCCTAGTGTTACCTTCCAGTTTAAAAAAGAACTTACGAAAAGCTGGTGCAACCCTACCCAAGAGATAACTAATGCCATAGCGCACTCCTTCACTAAAGGCAGTGTCTTTAATGCAGTGACCAAAGAGGGGTTTAAAAAATACTCATCTAAATGCAGGATAGGAGAGATACACTTCCATCCCACACCTATCTTGGAGTACCACAGCTGTACGTCTAATGTCATGATATTTTGTGTAGCATCTGGGATAATTATTTTATTTTAGACAATATAAGCTACAGAAAGGCTCTTATCAGCCATATTAGTTTGCTGAGTGTTCTGTATTTTTTTTTTTTTTTTTTTGTATAATAAGTTACACTATCTCCCTAATTTGAGTTCAACTTGTTTACAGAAAAGTAAGGTCATTTCATTTGTGCTTACTGTTTTCTCTAGAGATAAATTTGTGTTTCATTTCTGAATATTTAAAAACTAATTTGAATAAATGTTTAAATTAATATCTTTTCAGTCCCTTTTTTTTACCTATACTCACTGCATTTTAGCAGTAAAAAGCTGATGCAGATTGAGCTGAAGCTTGTCTACAAAATTAAATGGCAAATCAAAATCGCAATATCTGTCCAAAAAACAAATTAATAAAAAATAAATAAATAAAAAAATAAATAAAAAAAACGCAATTACATATTTTCCCCAAATCGCACAGCCCTAAATACAATGCTGACTTCCACCAAGATTTGGCTTTCTCTTACCTGGGCGACAGGTGTGGTGACTCTGAAAGGTGCTCCAGCAGTGGGTGTAGCAGGTCTCGGGGACAGAGTGCCTTTATTTTGGTTCTGAGCTTTGGCCTGAGCCAAGACCTGCTGAGGAACCAACGCCAGCTGACCGGCCTCTGTACGGACCAGCACCATTCCTTCAGAAAGACACAGGCACAAATTCATACATCACTCAGGAGACTGAGCTGCACTTAAACCTAATATCTGCTGTTAGGGATGATTTTATCCACTCTGGGGTGATTTTGAGTTTTAAATTGAACACAACTTCCTCTGTGTTTCAGCAAATGATTTTTGGGGACAAATCTTATTTTGACACATTTTTGGGAAAATGCTTTGAAAATGTAAAGAAATACAAAGCCATGACACCAAATAATCATGCATTCATGGTTGTTGCTCCTTTTCCCCATTGGGAAGAGTTAAAATTTTTACTGTTGATCATCAGTTGCAGTGCAAAAAAAAGCTTAGTTTGTGGACTAAAATGATTTAGATATATTAAGTATAGGCTGTACAGTATGTACGTGTGTGTGTGTGAGAGAGACCTTTGCACACTTACCTTGCTATGTTTGAGAAAATATTAAATAAGCAGCTCAGCTCTCAGAACATAGTAAACAGAGTAAGTGTGTTTATGCACGCACACTATAATTTGTTGTTTTACTCTAAAGAACTCCATATAAAAGTCCGAAACTTTTTTGCACAGGCCTATCTAAAGGGTTAATGGTGCCAACTGATGATCGACAGTAAAAATTTAAAGTTTTACCAACTGGAAAAACACCAACAATCATGAATGCATGATTATTTAGTGTCATGGCTTTGCAATCAAAAAATGTGGTTATAATGAAAGTCAATGGAGCAAAAAAAGCCCTGAACATAACAAAAGGATATTTAATTTGAACAATACACAAGGGTTAACTAGTTGTCTCTTGGAGCACTAATATTGAAACAAGCCAAAGCCTGTTCTGTCTAAATTGATTCATAATATTTTTTATTATTATAATTTACCCTTCAAATGTTACATTTTTTTCTTAGATGAACCAGGTGTACTGAAAACCATGTATAAATGAAGATTTTAAATATTGTATATGATAAAACAACTTTTCTCAGTAGCTATTTAAAGTAAGGCTGCACAACATATTGTTTCAGCATCAATAGCGCAATGTGTGTATCTAAAGATCATGTATATTGCAGGATCTGCTATCTTAGGGTTATACTTTAGAGTTGATCAAGAGTACATGATGTAGGTGTTTTTAAGGCCTGTGACTGTGTGAGCATTTCAGAAGAGTTTAAAGAATTTAGGCACAAGAAATTGTACCATTTATAACTTTAATAAAGAGTATTTCATGGATTTTTTTTATACAATGAAGAATATGCAGTGCTTTTTTCTTCTTTTTTTTAAATTGATAATTCAATTTCTGTTACTGTTTGATTGACTGTTCTGTTACAATTTCTAACAATGTTTGACACCCAAAAAAAAACAAAGTAGGTTATTTCACTTTTGTATTGATCTATCTGGTCTTTTGTATTAATCTACGCTTGTAATTTGTTTACTATATTTTATGCATGATTCACTCCCCTACAAAATCATCCCAATCAATCCAAATTAATTATTTCCAATTAGAGCAATTCAAGCTATTTGGTGAAATTGTATTCATGTATTTCGCAGAAAAAAACAAAACATCCAAAACAATGTCCAACTTTTCCAATATCTTCCAGCCCTAATTTAAAGGCACAGAATTAAAACATCCTAAAACCACTAGACCAGTTTCATATATTTTGCAGACTTGCGTACTTAAATTTTCCCAAAAGTTTAATAAACAATTTTAACTGGTGACACTTTCCATGAACATCCCATAGGATGTAATGAAGACAAATCCAATGATTCCACACTCAGGCATAGCATCACCAAAAGAAAAAGCTTAGAATTAGTTCTTATTTTCCTTAAACATGTTATTTCATAGAATCGTCATGTTTTAATTGCCAATGTGTCAACAGCTAGTCACAAAACCTCAAAAATAAGACTAGTTTCCCTAGTTTGTCTGAAAGTCTTTAGACTGAAGGATTTTTGCCAGGAAAATCAAAAGGTCTTGATTGTAATGTTTACTCACGCAAAATCACAAATGCTAATAACTTTCGGGATAATCCTGAAATAACCCATCTAATATCAACATGTAACCTAAAGAAAAGCGATTAATTCAAACTTGGGTCACGCTTTATTTTGATGGTCCGTTTATTGAATTTAAGTTACATTGCATCTTCATGCCAACTAATTCTCATTAGATTATAAGTAGACTGTTAGGTTGGGGTTAGGGTCAGGGTAAATTGACATGTACTTGCAAAGTTTCCTATAGTCAGTGATATGTCGGTTAAAGAAGCAGTATTAACAGATATTAGGCAGACAGTCTACTAATACTCAAATGGACCATCAAAATAAAGTCTACCCAAACTAGTCAGCTCAACATAGTCTATTTATGATCTCAAATAAAATCCAGCTATAAGTGTAATGTTAATGACCACAACTGTCAACATGAGGCTAGTGAATTGCAGAGCTTGTGCAAACATCCATATCACTATGATCAGATAATTTCTTAATTGTTGTTAGCTCATTATTGTTGTGCATTTATCTTGCTATTAAGAGGAAAAAGACACTAATCTTAATTTCCCAAAAAATAAAAAAGCAAATAACGCTATGGCTATTTTTGTTGACAAACAGGGGCCTTGAAGCCAAAAGCTTAGAAAACCATTAATATTGTTTCAAGTAAATGGACAGTTCACCCGAAAATGAAAATTTTCACACCATTTACTTACAAGCAGTTCTAACATTTTTGTATTTATTTGTTCTGTTGAATACAAAACAAGATATTCTGAAAATGCTGGGGGGGGGGGGGGGGGGGGGGGGGGTTGGGGGCTGATAAATGACATGCATAGTAGGAAGGAACAAAAATATTGTATGAAGTCATTTTTTTTTCAACATTATTCAGTATATCTACCTTTGTTTTCAACAGAAGAAATAAACTTCTTAAAGGGACAGTTCTTCCAAAAATGAACATTTAGTTACATTTCATTCAGCAGAACATTAAAGAAAATTGAGTTAACAAGTGGCCCTTGGTGATGAATAAAATGCAACAAAAACTGACACTTTGATGATTCAAAAATAACACATACAGGCAAAAGTTATGTCTACAGCTTTTAACAATACATTGAGATCTTACAAAGTGAAACTATCAGTCTGTGTGAGAAACAGCATTATTTACAAGATTATTACCTTTAATCAGCAGCTTTACATATTCGGAAAACAGTCATGAGTAGATATATTCTGATTTTCAATAATTCAATTCATCGTGATAATGAATAAGCACAATATTGATATTGTTGCCACTTCAAAATACAGAGAATAATTTTTTATTATTGGAACTTTTAGAGTATTTAGAATTTACATGTTCCTGCCGTGTACGTTCCCATGGGTTTCCTCTAGGTTTCCCCCATAAGTCCAAAGACATGCGCTATCTGTGAATTGGGTAAGCTAAATTGTCCGTAGTGTGTGTGTGTGTGTATGTGAATGAGTGTGTATGGGTGTTTCCCAGTGATGGGTTGCAGCTGGAAGGGCATCCGCTGCGTAAAACATATGCTGCATAAGTTGACAGTTCATTCCACTGTTGCAACCCCTGATTAATGAAGGGACTAAACCGAAAAGAAAATGAATGAGTATTTAGATTGCTATATTGGCAGAGGTTGTTGCACCAAATTTATTTTCAAACCTTACCATTTCTGTGACTATTAATAAGCTTTTTGTTAGTCAACTCTGTACAGTAAGGTTCTGTTTGTTAACATCAGTTCATTTAACAATCGTAGGTGATTTTATTTTCTTAGTTATTGCTTAAAAACGCATTAAAAATTTGTAATAATTGTATTAAATGGTGTTAATAACTAATAAAAATCAGTACTGTATGTCCACTTCAAACTGTTGATTTAATGCATTTGTATTTTATCATCCTTTTGCAAATGAATTAGTTAAAAACCTTTATTTACTCTTTATTTACTTTATATACAATAAAGCACTACACAAGTATTTTTTTGGTTATTATACCAGCTTATTGTGCTGATAATTCATTAATTTTCTTTTCGGCTTAGTCCCTTTATTAATCTGGGGTCGCCACCGTGATATGAACCGCCAACCTATCCAGCATTATGCTTTGCGCAGCGGATGCCCTTCCAGCCGCAACCAATCACTGGGAAACACCCATGCACTCCCATTCGCACACATACACTACAAACAATTTAGCTTACCCAATTCACCTATAGCGCATGTCTGAACTGTGGGGGAAAATGAAGCACCTGGAGGAAACCCACACGAACACGGGGAGAACATGCAAACTCCACACAGAAATGCCAACTGGCCCATCTGGGGCTTGAACCAGCGACCTTCTTGATGTGAGGCGATCATGCTACCCACTGCACCTATGTGACGCCCTTATCGTGATAACTTCAGCAACTAAATGAAACAAGAAAATCTGATACCAGCTGAAGCCTTGACCTGAGCATATTCAGAACAGTGTGTGTGTGTGTGTGTGTGATCCTCAAGTCGCATAATGATATATGTGCAGCCTCATACATGAACTCATGCAGATGTTTACAACAGGTAATAAAGGTAATACTACTGTAAATGTTTAGTTCTCAAAGTTTTCTGTGCTTCATAAGTCCACAATATATCATCAGCAGTCACAGGTATTACTTTTGTTTTGCCCGTTTGTTTGTTTTACTATTAAAAGTGCTGTTGACTTGCATTTTCTGAATGACCAGGCTCCACACCTTCAGCGGAAAGTCTTTGTTAATGTTATGCTAAAGAAAAACAGTCATCTACAATAAATTAATCGGACATTTTCATTTTGGGTGATCCCATCAGCAAACGATGCAGAAAAAAGTGAATTCACTAGTGCAGCCAAGCACAAATAACAGACAGCAAAAATCAGTCCAAAGACACTCAAAAAATGTGGAGGCGCAGGCACAGTTTTAAGCAATAGCCATGTCAATAAAGACTTTCTATATTGATGCTCCGATCAGGATTTTGCAGCCGATACAGAGTACAGTTACCTTGTCATGGTGATCGGCCGATACAGAGTACCGATTCTGATGCTTCAAGCTTTATAATCCATAAAACACATTTTCCCACTTAGTATGATACTTAAATGGACATATCTCCTTATCTAAGAGAATAAATCAAGGATGCTGCATATAATCCCTTAAACACGTATCTTAAAACCATTTAGGTGTGAACATTTAGATAAGAAATTTACTAACAATGCAATTTGGATGAAAGAAGAACTGAACATGTCTCAACCAAGAAAAAGTTGAGCACAAATTTGATGCATAAGTTAAAATGCACACCTATACATCTATGGCGATATCATTTATTAACCTTACAATACTATACCAGTTGAAGTATCACAATACTAAGCAGTATTGCGATACTGTAATTCATAACTCAAATTATAAAGAAAATAGTCAGAAATACTATATGTTTTGTTATAATAGGCCTACTTGAATGGAATTCATAATTCCCTTAAGGCCAAAAAGTATTATTTGCACCTCGCTTCACTTAAAATGTATTCATTCTATTTGTTTATTTTGTTGATAACTGACCAAAGAAAATACATTAAAATAAAGCAACTAATTATAGCGAATGAATTTCCTTTCCAACAAAATTAGGCTATATGAAGTGGTCAAAAATGTTTCCTGTTGTTATTTTTATCTTTTTTTTATTATTATTAATTCAACATTTCACTTTGCGAGTCGTTTTGTTACGGCTGTTGTAGTAACTAAATCATATTGACAAGAACAGATATGAACTGATTCAGATGTGCATTTGAACTGAAGCATTAGAAAATGAGCAATAGGCTACCATAATATGAGCAAATTCTACACAGTTTTGCAACCTTAAAGGGCTCCACAGACTATTAAAATAAAATGGTCTACTGTTGCACAAACGTGTGAGCATTTTAGTGACTTTTCCACATGCAACATTATCTATTGTAGACAGACTGTTAATGGCGATACTATTGTTTACAAACTACAGTGGCACTGGCAGTATTTTGGAGCTATAGTATGGCGATACTACGATAGTACAGGTAAACCGTGCAACCCTACTATAAACTACTGTTTATTGCAATACGTAAATTACAAGTTATATTATTAAATATCCATGCTAAAAAATAAATAATTTTAATGTTTTTTTTTTATTTATCTAATATTTCCAGCCAGGTTTTAGTAAAGTTGCAATATTGTGAAAAACAGAACTTTCAGTTCTAATATGAAAAAAGGCCTAAATACATACAGTAGCTGCTGTATGTAAAACCCAGGTGCACATGTGCATCGTCCTCTGCTTGTAAACACATAAACAAACATTTGCGAGTACTGATCGAGTCATTAAATGTGATTATTGGCCAATACCAATCTCTGGTCGATCGATCGGAACATCCCTATTTTTAATATTTTTTCCACATTCTTCGAGTGCCTTGGACTGATTTTCGTTGTTTATTCTGATGAATCCCTTACCCAAAGAGCACCGACACAGTATTTAAGCTACCCCTGAACACTTTTTGTTTGATTTTGGATTTTTTACAAATAACACTTTCTAACCAAGCTGTTTCTGTCGGTCCCTTGGTGAAATTCTGTGAATTTGTGCAACCCATTTGTTTCATCATTCCTATTAAAGAAACCAGACTCTGACTGCCAACATTTGAAAAATAGATGTTATTGTAGATGTTCATTCATTCATTCATTCATTTTCTATTTGGCTTAGTCCCTTTATTAATCTGGGGTCACCTCAGCAGAATGAACCGCCAACTTATGCAGCATATGTTTGACGCAGAGGATGCCCTTCCAGCTGCAACCTATCACTAGGAAACATCCATACACACATACACTATGAACATTTTAGCCTACCCAATTCAACTATACCACATGTTTTTGGACTTGCGGGGGAAACTGGAGCACCCACGCGAACACGTGGAGAACATGCAAACTCCACACAGAAACGCCAACTGACCCAGCCGAGGCTCCAACCAGCAACCTTCTTGCTGTGAGGCGAACATGCAACCCACTGCGCCACCGTGCAGCCAGATGTATGTTATTGTAACTTTTTCTTTACAGCTGAAGTCAATGGGGTCCAGTTCTGTTGTATTGGACCCCATTGGCTTTCATTATATGAACAAAATAGCATTTCTCTAAATATATCCCCAATGTACACATCATGCAGGTTTGGAATGATATGAGAGTAGACAACTTTCATCTTTGGGTGAACTAAACACCCCTTTCTGTGCATCTACTCATTCTTGAGTGGTTACCTGGTGGTATGGTGAATCCCGGTGGTAACTGAATGGTTGTTTGTTGTGGCGGTCTGACAATCAGCTGGGTCGTAGGAGCCCCCGGGCGCTGTTGGGGTGTCGCAGTTGGTGTCACTTGAGTGGGCGTAGCGGGTCTCAACAGGGTGGTAGGTTGTCCTACAAGAGCAGTTGCTGCTGGCTTTGGAAGGGCAGAGGGGGTGCTTGCCACAGGAAGTGAGGTCACCACAGGACTGGACGACACAATTATTTGAGTGGGTGTGCTGGGGTGCAACCCTACAGGAGCCCCTGGGAGCTGATTCGGGACGATGGCTTTAATCTGGTTTTGAGGGTCAGATTTGGGCTCAGTGTTTGTGAACACCACAGGGGTGGGCACAAGAGCAGCCCCCTGCACGGGCAATCCTGAGACTTTAGGGTCACCTCCGTTGTGGACGACACTAGTGATGGTGTTAGGAGGCCTGTGCAGTGCTATGGTGGGATTTGCTTGACTATCTAGTGACACATTCGCATGTGGCAGTGTGCTGTTGGGCTGAGCGGGCACAAAAGCAGTATTTGTACTAGTAGGAGCAGACATGTTGCTTTTACCACTACCTCCACCTGAACCAACGTCAATACCGTTCACAGAAGCAGGAGCAGAAGCGATAACAGAAGAGTTTAACGTGCTACTGCTTCCGTTCACGGGCTGTGTTCTGGCGGGAACCGTCCGGACAGCAGACGCAATGTGATTTGTGTTGGGATGAGAGTCTGTTGGTGCTGCTGCGTCACTTGAACAAGTTGATGGATTTGATGAATGATATTGCGCCCGGTTCGCGGCGGGAACCAAATTCGCAGAAGTGTTCGCGGGCAGGTTCGCGGTGGCAGAGACAGAATTGGATGCCGGTATCCTGTCCGGACCGTTTTCTTGAGAGTTTCCCTCCTGGTTTCGTTCTGCTTGCCGCTGCTGCTCCAGTGTTGTTCCTACTTGGGCGGGCAGTAATTTCCCTAAGTGTGGATTTAGCGCGTTCGAAGCTCTCCTGGCGTCGCCTTGAGGACCGACTGTCTTGTTTTGTCCACCCAATTGCGATTCTAACGAGCCTACGAGGTCACTGACGGCTTTTTCGTCCACTTCGGAATAGAGCATATCTTCCAGTGGATCGGGGACACCCGCCATCTTTGAGAGACGCTTGAGAAATGCGTACGGCGCGTGCGTTGTTTTGCTGCTGAGGCATTGTGGGAAACGTAATGACATCATGGCCAAGTTTTGCAGCTGTTGTCATATAAGCCTGTCACTTTTGTATTTCATTAATAGAAAGATTAAAAAACAATAATAATAATAAACAAATATATATATATATATATATATATATATATATATATATATATATATATATATATATATATTCTCTAAATGTGTACCTTTTAACTTTTATTTATGTAAAACTTGAGATCATAAAATCTTGAGTAATTTTAAAATTTACCTAATAATTATTTACTTAAAATAAAACTAAAATTACCAGGCATGAATTCATGTGATTAGTAAATAAATAGTTATACTTATATGTCAGTTATAGTCACACTCATTTGAAATGTATACACATGCAAGTAATAATAATAAAAATAATAATAAATCTAAAAAGAGCAATTTAGTAAAAAAAAATTAAAAAGCATTAAGACAATGACAGTTCAACACCTATACATTCCAATGAAAGTGAAAAATATATTAAAGCTAGTCATAACAAACACAGTGCATATTAACACAGTCGCATTGTTTGGCATTACTAAATGGTCAGTCCATTCTTATCTAAAAAATAAAAGAAGAAGTCCCAAATCTTGTTAAATTTGTGCATTTTTTTGTTGGATTGAGTAAGTCAGTCTTTGCATTGCTATACAAGAGGACATTTCCTTAATTCAGAGGGACAAAATGGACAATGAATACTTTTCCAGTGAATGGCAATCAGGCGCTTCCCATGCAATAGACACAGGTTTATAAACTTCTGTTCAAATGTCTTCAGAGATAAGGCAGGTGGGAAAAGACCAAGAATACAATTTTTAGGACAAACAGGGATTTCTTTTCCAATAGTTATAGATATCACACCTATTACTTCTTTCCAAAATGATTGCAAGTGCTCATATTGCCAAACACAATGGAATAGTGTGCCTTTGTGTGTCAAACATTTTCCAAAGGCAGAAATTTTTCTAAAGAAGAAATGAGGTGTGTTTTGTAGTACTTTAAATGTTTTGACTGGTCTCAGATTTACTGTTACACAATATTGTTTTATTTTTGTATCTTTTAAGTTTAAAGCACTATAAAAATTACAAATAAAATTATTCTATCATAATTAGTTTGTCATAAATATGATTATTATTTTCTTTAAAAGTACTTTAAAACAATGTAACATTTGAAAAACAAGAAAAGTGCAAAAATTATTGAATATTTAAAAACAATTAACAATTTATCTTAACATTTATTTTAAAAAATTAACAATTTCATTTGTTTTCAATTGTTATCTTTTATTTATGTGTACTTATAAAGACTGTGTGTCAAATATACTGTAGTTGGAGTAATAAAATATGAAACAGGGTTTTATACAGTGCTCAGCATATATGAGTACACCCCTCACAAAACTCTCATTTAAAGTATTATTTTCTATAGGAAGCTTTACAATATTATATTTGTGCATATAAATTAAATTAGTCAGTACTGAAGCCAAATCTGGAGCTAATCTAACAAAATAACTTACAATAATGGTTCAGAAAATAAGTAGCCCAAATTTATGCTAAAGAAAAATATTAAATAAAAATAGCAAAAATCAAGAGAAGCAAAAAACATATACAATTTTGTTGAAATGTTGTAGCTTTTGCAATATTTTGCATGAATTAAAATGTATTATTTTTCCATTTCTAAAGATGTTAAATATTATTTTAATAAATATATCTGTTTAATAAATCTGTTTTGTTCAAATGCACCAATATATATTTCCCATGTTCACTGAGAAATGGATACAAATATTCATTTTCAAAATGGGGTGTACTCAATTATGCTGAGCACTGTATCAAGACATTTAACCATAAAACAATTCCAGCTTCTTCTTTTAAATGGCTGGCCACATATGACATAATTTGTGACGTTACTTGGAATCTTCCACATAAATATTTGCTATATTATATTATAACAAATATATTATAACAAATTAAAGAAATTACATAAAAATATTACATAGATGTTATCCTTGTAATAGCTTACTTAGTAAATATATTCTAGATGTTAAAAACAAATGTACATTTTGTGACTTGGAAGAAAACATTGTTCATCTTTTTTGTGAATGTACTAGTGTGAAATTATTTTGGATGGAACTATGTATCTATCTCTTAGAAAAGACAAAGGTTGATATTTGTTTAAATATTTTTGACATAATTTTCTTTTATTACAACTCTAAATCTTGCATTCAGTACATTGTTAATCCTTTTATTATAATGGCTAAGCTTTTTATTCACAAGTCTAAATTTTGGGGGCAAAAAATCCAATTCTAGCTATTTTTTAATTGACTATAAGTCATATATTTTGTCTTTAGTGGATATAAAAACCAAAAAAGTCTTTTAAAAGTAAAAAAAAAATGGCTTTCAATGTATAACTCTTCTTTTTTCTTTCTTCTTTAAAATGTATTATGCAAATTGTAACAACATCTACATTTTTTCTAATGTTCCAAGTTTCTTTATTCTATTGTTAGCTATTTTTGAAACCAATAAAAATAAAAAATAAAAAAAACTGTATCAAGTCATTTACTATTTATTAATTAGATTTTTAATCCAAATATTCTAACTTTCTAGGGTGGTCATAACCAAGCGATAACTTGACCTTGTTATAATCTCAAAAACGTTTGATTAGGCTCTGCGTAAATACAACGCAACACTGAGGTGTCTACTGTCTGCTTTGTTTGAAGGTCACGCGGTACAGAGATGAACCAATAGGAATACGAGTCGTGTTGCACTGCCCAAATATTAAAAACAACAGTATCGGTTTTGGTCATTTTAACGGTGCTGTCAGCTAGAGTAAGTACGTGCTTCAAATAGGCCTGCATTCACGTTTTTGTATTTATTGCTTATATTTATGTGCAATATTTTAACACAGCGAGTGTCTAAATATCTGATATTGATAATGTTATTAAATTACATGAAAATCAGAGACGTTAGCAAGCTGGCTAATAGAGTTCATCTGTCATAAAAGTTGGTTTCGAACGGCGTGTTGATAAGGCTTTTATAATGTCTCAGTATAAATAGAACAAGATCAAATAAATAGAAAAGAATTGTAAAATATCTCAAACGTAAAGTCTATTCTACATACTGTAACGTTACACTGCAAACGCAGTATTTCAAACTGTGATATAATCAAACATCAATTAAATGGTCTTTAATAATTTTTTTATTTAATATCTATGTATATACAATTTTATTTCATGTTTTAGTATAAGTGTACTTTAAAACACTAAAAGCAGTTAATCGAGGGGGCGTGGTGCATGTACATCATGAATATTACCAGAACAACACGTTACTAAAAATGATGCATGATTTCTATTAACGTTATACAAACAAGTGCAGTTGCATTACATATGGGACATGTAATATTACTGTATTATTTGGAGGTTAATATCTTGTGATTACAATAATTTGGTGTTCATGTTGAAATTCAATTGACAAATTCCATCTCTTCCATCCGTTTATCAAACAGCCAGAAGCATGGCCACGGCACAGTCCACACTGATGTTTGCAGTGTGCATCTTGATGATAACAGAACTTATACTGGCCAGAAAGGACTACTATGACATCCTCGGTGTTCCAAAAGATGCTTCTGAACGTCAGATTAAAAAAGCTTTTCACAAGCTTGCCATAAAATATCACCCAGACAAGAACAAGAGCCCTGATGCGGAAAATAAATTTCGAGAGATTGCTGAAGGTAGGTTTAAAAGTCAAAAAGCTTTGCATTTTTAATATATAGTTATAAATATACAGTTCAAGTCAGAATTATTAGCCCCCCTGTTTTTTTGTCCTCCATTTTCTGTTTAACGGAGAGATTTTTTTAACACATTTCTAAACATAATAGCTTTAGTAACTTATTACTAATAACTGATTTCTTTGATCTTTTCCATGTTGACAATACATAATATTTGACTAGATATTTTTCAAAACACTGGTATTCATCTTAAAGTGACATTTAAAGGCTTAACTAGGTTAACTAGGCAGGTTAGGGTAATTAGGTAAGTTGTTGTATATCGATGGTTTGTTCTGCAGACAATCGGGAAAAAAAATAGCTTAAAGGGGCTAATAATTTTGACCTTAAAATGTTTATTGAAAAATAAAACTGCTTTTATTCTAGCCAAAATAAAACAAATAAGAATTTCTCCAGAAGAAAGAAATGTTATCAGACATACTGTGAAAATTTCCTTGCTCTGTTAAACATCATTTGGAAAATATTTAAAAAAGAAAAAAAAAATCAAAGGGGGCTAATAATTGTGATTTCAACTGTATATAGTTTTTTTTACATTGTTTTAAATTTATGGCCAGTAAAGGGTTATGTACCTCATTTGGGGTTATAAGAGGTTAAAAATTTTTGCAAACCAAGTAAAGTTATCAAACTTTGCAAACCTGAAGCTGCCAACTTTGCTTAAAGTGGCCTATCTATCCATAGAAAAATATAAACTGCTTGAAAAGGTTCCCAGTTTTTTGGGATTTACTTTATTGTTTGGAGTAACATATTAATTTTTGGTATGTTCTATAAAGGCTTGATGATAATTTTTTTTTTTGCCAAATTTCAAACTACTTTTTTTTTCCAGAAAATAACGAATGGGCAGAATAACAAACGCTTTCATTTGTTGTGATTTGAAAATCAGGATTATTCCACTAAATATGGATTTCTTTAGTAAAATAAAACATTTGTAACATTATAAATACAATTTAAAGGGATTAATCACCCAAAAAGGAACATTTACTCACCTTTAAGTAGTTACAAACCTTTATGAGTTTCCTTTTTCTGTTGAACTCAAAAGAAGATATTTTTAAGAATGGTAGAAACCGGTAACCATTGACTTTCAAAGTAGGAAAAACAAATGCTAAGAAAGTCAATGGTTATCACTCAGTTAGCACTAACTATCTATCTACCTATCTATCCATCCATCCATCCATCCATCCATCCATCCATCCATCCATCCATCCATCCATCCATCCATCCATCCATCCATCCATCCATAAATATATATTAGGGCTGCACGATATTGGAAATAAAATGGGCATTGCAATATTTTGTTTATGTGCAATTTATATTGCGATATGAATATAATATAAGAATATAGGTTTAGTACTTTTATTTAGAAATAATTTGCCAATTACTAGTTTGACTTACCCCAAAATACATAAAATCAAGAAACTAAAACACGGATGAAAACAATAGAACAATGATAAAAAATAAAATAAACAGTGCTTTACAGTGTTTGATGGAGTTTAACAGTATTCACTTGAAACCTTAGTCACAGGCCTTGAAAATCTTTTAAAAAAAATTAAAATCTGTCACACTATTATTTTAAGGTTAAACTTTGCAATCAAATCATGTGCTCTGAACTGTAGTTCCTGATTAATTATAATCCCAACTTGCTGAAACGATATATTTTGCAGCCCTATATATATCCAGTTAGGTTCATAACTATTTGGACATCGACACAATTCTTACATTTTTGTCTCTATACACCAACACAATGGATTTACTTTTGGACCCTTAACAAGTGGGAAGCACATACGCAAACTGTTGTAATTCCTACAGCATTCACTTAATTTAGATGATCTCATATTAAATATTATTATATATTAAATAATCTCAAATTAAAGTTGACAGTCTGCAGTTAAAGCACATATTGTTCAATTAATTTCAAATCCATTGTGTTGGTGTATAGAGCCAAAAATGTTGGATTTGTGGACCAAAACTGGACCTAACTGTATATATTTTATGGCTGCACAATAAATGGTTTCAGCATTGATATCGCAATGTCCAAATCTGCAATAGTCACATTGCAGGATCTTCAACGTCAAGTTGGGATTTTAATTAATCAGGGGCTACAGTTCAGAGCATATGATTTAATTGCAAAGTTTAACCCTAAAATAATAGTGTGAAAGATTTATATATTTTAAATATAAATACGCATTTTGTTTTTGCTTTTGAATTTGTATTTTTATGTGAAATATTCCTTTGTTATCACTCATCATATTTTGCAAAACTCATTCTGCAGCATACGAAACCCTGTCAGATGAGAAAAGACGGCGAGAGTATGACCAGCTAGGACACAGTGCCTTCACCAATGATGACACGAATGGAGGAGGAGGAGGAGCAGGACAGCGTTTTCATCATTCCTTTGATTTCAACTTCGACGATATGTTCAGAGACTTTGACATTTATAGCCAAAGCAGGCACGCTCGTCCAAAGCGGCACTTTGACGAGCACTTTAGGGCCCACCAGCAACAACACAATCGCCACAAGAGACACTTCCAGGGTTCTTTTGGAAACGGAGCCTTTGAGGACATGTTTGAAGACATGGAGAAGATGTTTACATTTGACCGACACATAAAGAGGACAGATAGCCGGTTTCAGGGCACAACCAAACAGCACTGTAGGACTGTGACCCAGCGAAGAGGAAACATGGTCACCACGTACACAGACTGCTCTTCACCCTGAACGCCAGCCTGGATAGGTTAAATTGAGTTATTCATTTGCTGCTATGACAAACAAGGATTGGTTTTGTTCTTGACTGGTCTGGTTCGCATGATGAGGATTGGTGAATTTGGAGATTTAGTTACTTTGACTGACATCTGTAATTGACACTATGTTGGGTGGGGACCTCTGAAAGCCTAAAGTATACTTTATTTACGCATTTGTTAGCGTAAGCACATAGTTTAAAGCAAAACCCTTTAAAACATACTCCATTGAATAATCAATACAATAACAGATGTTTGGCACATGCGCGCTAACAAGATTTTTGCTTATCCAGTGTATGCACGTTGTCTTCAAAGTTTATGTTTTCTTTAAAGCCTATATGTGTTCTTCGATCTCTTCGCACGATCACACGTCTTTTGTTTTACATTCGTCTTTTCTTTTTTCTTTTTTGCCTGACCATAAAACAACGGTGCAGTGTTGACACCTTGTGGACGAACAAAGCAGTGCAACAACAGATGTGTGCACACAATTAAATATGTTTAGATATTATACATATACCCTTGCCGCGTATGCATAAAAACGAAAGTAGACGTGTTTTTGCACGTAAATTTATGTACGTGCACAGCCATGTAAAAGGTACTTCATGGGCGTTCAAGAACCCATAAGCACCAAAGAGCTTCATCCTATTCTGCGCTTTGTCTTTTTAAAAGTTCTTAGCGATAAAATGTCTTCTACTTTGTTTAAAAAAAAAGTTTTAAATGTCTTTTAATTAATTCCCGCATACATGCAGTTGCCTATGCAGGCATCTATTATTTGTTTGACATCTTTGTAATTTGTTGTTGTTGTTCTTTTCTTTTCTGACTGCGAAACAACAGCTGGCTCATGATTGACACCTTGTGGACAAACTAAATAGTGCAAAAAAAACTTCAAAGCTCGAATTTGGGCGATTAAGTAAAAAAATTTGCTACATGTGTGCTTTGATAACAAAATTGTAGATAAATGCATTGTACACATACCCTAGCATATGTGTAAAAACCAGTGTAGACTTGTTTGTAACAAACACACACACTTAAACGCACAGCCCGTACTACTGTAAATATATAACTATGCTATAAGTATGTATACGAAAGGATACATTCAACATATGCACGCTGGTCATTCTCGTCCAGTGTCTGCACATTTTCCTCTCCAAAAGTTATGAGCGATTTCGAAATTTTTCTTTAATCCCATCACACATTACATTTGTTGTTTATGCTATTTTTAGTTGTTTGTTGCAATTTGGGTTGTGCAATTTTCACATTTGCTAGCATACATGTGGAAATTAAAGTATACTTTGGGCTTAACATTCAAACTTTAGGCATTTTATTAATTTGTTTTCATCCCTGTGGCACCAAAACATGAAAAAGTTTGGTTATGAATTTATTGATGACATAATATAGTTGATGTTTCTCTAATAGTAGCACGCAAACATTTAAATTGCACTTTTTCTGAACATATGACGTGCATAATCTCCTATTTTTACTATATTAAAAAAAACAAATGTGCTAAAATGGTTAATTATGACTAAAAGCATCATATTTAGCTCTACCATTCACTTATCCGCTTATAGCAAGTTGTATATTTTGCTGTGTTGTGTTGAACGCTTACTATATGAGTCTTTGAGATTCACTCATTCTTTGTTTTTTATTTGAAGCTTAACAAATTATTTCTGAGAAGAATGTAGTTCATCATATCGAAGTAGTTTCTTTCAAACTCACACTTGCTAGATAGTGCCTTCCCCACCTATTTTAGTAGATTGAGTTAAACGTAGTCAGATTGGAGCACTTTTATGACCTCACTTGTATTATTTACTTTGCATGGCTGAGAGAAAGTAGTTTTTTTGTCGTGTATAGCGATTATCCAGTTGGGTTGGTAAACAGCTTTTGTTTTAGGAAAGTACAAGTCTGGCATTGTTCTCTAAGCCAGAGTGTGTTTTGGCTGAACCTTTTCTATGTTTGCGACAAAACAAAAGAGTTTAGACAGATTTTAAATGGGGAATGTACCAACTTAGCATTTGCCTGCAGATGTAAAGATGTGGGGTTTTTTTTTGTAAATATGATGTATAACCCAGCTGTGTTCCTGTGTGACATCACCTGTGACCTGTTTTGTTGAACAATCCTATGTGTGCAATATTTAAAGGCAGCTCTCCTGTTGGTTTACCTGTTATCCGCTGACATAGTTGTTATGTTGTGAGTCTCCGTAGACTCATCTGGCACTTTCCTTATTTTAATCCTATGGATGAAAAATAAATCTGACATAACCTGTTTGACCCCAGATGTATGTATGTATACTTGGGTTAACAATAAAAAGTGTTCAAAATACACATTTATTCTTCTCTTGTTGTGATGTAGTAGCATTTTGATTGCAATATACGTACGTTGTTTTAAAGACACAAAGTATGTCAAATTTTAATGGGTATATTAATAATATTACACAAATAATATTATTCACAGATGAGTTTCGCATAAATCTATGTTCTAACTTATTCATTTATTTTCCTTCGGCTAAGTCCCTTTTTTCATCAGGGGTCACCACAGCGGAATGAACCGTCAACTTATTCAGCAAATGTTTTACACAGTGGATGGGTAAATTATTAGCTACATTTCTGTATTTATGTGACATACTGACATCTTTATATAAATATATGGTTAGGTCAACGAAAAATAAACAAGTTTTGTTTTAAATAAACCAACAAAATAATCTCATCTCAAGCGAGCTTTCCAATTTTATCAGCGAGATCTGGATAACTAGCATACTAGTCTTGCTGATTTACTCATTCCTGTTTGAATAATGTACACTTCAGGTATGTTATGTGAAGGTTTCTACTGCTAGAATTGTGTTTTTGATTTAACAGAATGAGCAGTAGCTTTAATTGGTTTAATAGCCACAGCGGAATGAACCGCCAACTTATCCAGCAAATGTTTTACACAGTGGATGCCCTTCCAGCTGCAACCCAGTACTGTTAAACATCCATACACGCAATGACAAATACACTACGGCTAGTTTAGTTTTATTCAATTCACCTATACCTGCTTATCTTTGGACTGTGGGGGAAACTGGAGCTCCTGGAGGAAACCCACGCAAACACGGGGAGAACATGCAAACTTCACACAGAAATGCCAACTGACCCAGCCAGGACTCGAACCAGCGACCTTCTTGGTGTGAGGCGACAGTGCTAACATATGTTATAACTATCTAAGACAATGTGTTTAATCATGTTGGAAATGTTAAAATAACTTTGCAATATCTTATCAGTGTTAAAACATGCAAGTAGTGTGATAAATCATGTTAGCAACCTGTTAAAATGTCAGAAGTGTTTAATGATAGAAGATTAGCACAACGTACATACTAGTAATGTGTTAAAATATATTATAAACATGATAGCACTGTAATACAGACCAATTAGCATGTTAGCAATGTCTAAATTTTACAAGTTTAACAAATGTCAGAAACATGTAAACAACATAGCAATATGCTAAATGTTAGAAATATGTTGAAACATCCACAGCATGTTGGGAACCTGCTAAGACATGCTAGCTTTGTAAATCACACCAGAAATATGCTTCCTGCAGTATTTTGAATCCTAATACATGCTAGCAGTGATTATACTCTTGCTAGAAACATGTAGCAATGTGCTTACAGTACAAAACTGTATTACATGACTGATTGAAATTTTTCACATTTCATTTATTTAGTTTTTAACACTGTGACATCTTATGTTGGCATTTTTAGTTAAGTAAATAACTTTTCCAGTTATTTCTAAAATTTGTGTAAAGGTTTGTTTTGCATAGAAAAAAAAGAAAAAGTGTATATGCAAATCCAATTATAGAGATTTTGATAAATACTTTTTTATAGTTTGAGTCATTAATTCATTTTCTTTTCGACTTAGTGCCTTTTTTTATCAGGGCTCGCCACAGCGGAATGAACCGGAAACTTATCCAGAATATGCTTTATGCAGCGAATGCCCTTCCAGCTGCAAGTTCACATAAAACTGAAAAGTTTGTCATCAATTACTCAACCTTTACTTGTCACAAACCTGTTTGAGTTTTTTCTTGTGTTGAACACAAAACAAGAACCGGTAGCCATTGACTTTTATATTATTTGTTTTTCTGGGAAAACTATATATATATGTATATATATCTCCCATATCTCTCACCTGCAGCTTCTTCATGATGGACGTCCAGCATTCTCCAGCCTCTGGCGCCTAGACTTCCGCTCTGCACAAGAAGTTTGGCCAGAGGAGAAATGGTCGTGCCCAACTGAGCCTTGTTTTTTTCCTTCACTTTCGTCAATTGGTGAAGTTTGTTCCTCACCACTGTCTTGCTTGGTTCTGGAGCTGTGCATTGATGGATTTGCTCTTCAGTGTTTGAACTTTCAGACTGAACACTGAACTAAACAAAACTAAATCTGGACAAGACTATTTACTATAATCTTTTATGTTAAGCTGCTTTCACACAATCTACACTGTAAAGGTGCTATACAAGTTAAAGGTGAATTGAAAATCTCCTTCATTTTCTTTTCGGCTTAGTCCCTTTATTAATTCTGGGTCGCCACAGTGGAATGAACCACCAACTTATCCAGCATATGTTTTATGCAGCGGATGCCCTTCCAGCTGCAACCCATCACTGGGAAACATCTGTACACACTCATTCACATACATACACTACGGACTGTCATTAATACAGTCTATATATGTAGAGTCTGTCATTTATATATATATATATATATATATATATATATATATATATATATATATATATATATATATATATATATATATATATATATATATATAGGCTGGAATTAGACTGAAATATTATAAGACCTTTATATAATAATACAAATACTAATATTATACTCAAAGAAATACGAGAAAGAGAGACTGAGTTTCTCATATTATCATATTATTACAACCTTTTGGCTACTAATGCAAAGCATTTTAAGTAGGCAAATATTACACCTAAAAACTGTTTTCCATGACATCTCACCCAAAACATTTTTTTTTCTGCGTGCACCAAAATATTTTCGTTGCACCCCATAGTTACGGTTGCCTTGACGCATTCAGTCAGAACAATGCATGGAAATGTAGTTTGATTCCAGAAAATTCAAAAGTGGGTCAACAGCTGTCGTGTCGCCTAAAACTACAGTTCCCGCAATGCACCGCTGCGCAGTTTTTCAGCGGCCGGGTTGGTTCATGGTGGCTCAGTGAGGGACATTGGATGACTTTGTGCCGTGTATAGCCGGGGTGTTCGCCTTAGCTCATTCATTCTGACAGGGGAAGAGATCGTCAACGCGATGGAGGCTCTTATTCCTGTCATTAACAAACTCCAGGATGTTTTTAACACTGTCGGGGCGGACATTATCCAGCTGCCTCAAATTGCAGTGGTGGGAACGCAGGTAATATTTTAGTTGCAGTTTCCATTCAGACTGAAACAGGTCTATGCAAGTGTCTTAAAACCTAGTGAGTCACCTATAAAGACAGCATTTTGAGCACGAGAGTTTAAAAATGGAATCTAAAGTTTGCGCGCGCCCGTCAAGCCCCCTAGCTAGGCAGTTCAATTATTTTGAAACACAGCCCATTATTAGCTACCTTTATGTATTTATGTGACACATTTATATCTTTATATAAATATACGACAAGGTGAACAAATAAACAGGTTTCTCTTTAAGTTAATCAACCGTTAAAACAATAAATCTAAATCTGAAGCCAGCTTTCAAATGTTATCAGCGAGATCTGGCTAACTAGCATGCTAACAAGAGTCTAGCTAATTTACTCATTCCTATTCGAATAATTGACACTTCAGGTATATTATGTGAAAGTTTCTACTGCTAGGATTCTGTTTCTGATTTAACAGAACGAGCAGTAGCATTAATTGATGATTAAAACTGCGCTGATGTCAGTACAGTAGGCTAACACATGATAAGATGCGCCATGGTCGGTCTGAACTTGACAGTTCTGGCAGCATGTTTGGGCTGAACAGCTGCAAGGGCTCACTGTATATGAAGGACAAAATAGATTAGTATTAATGTGCAAAGCATCTTGAAAGTTTTCCATGCTGATGTTACACTAGATATCTGTCAATTCATTATGGAAATGTTGCATACTTGACAGTGTTATTGTGTAAATATTTAAAGCGATAGTTCACCACAAAAATGAGAAGTTGTTCTTAGTTTACTTCCCTTTAGGTCAACGAAGATGTTTACTTGTTAATCTCTTTAGTAGAATGTTAAAGATTTTTAGGTTAGTCGAAGCACTTTGAGAGTCAAGGGGAAAAATAGACACTGTAAAAATGGCTGGGTTCCACACTATTGATTTGTGTTGGCACAACATGATGATATTAAGTTAACTTTTATTAGTTTTTATGAATTTAAGTGGATTGAACACAAAACAATTAAGTTAACCCTCCAAAAAAATTAATTGTTTCAGCTCAATTTAAATAAGTACAAACCGCAAATGTCTTTTTTTTTAAGTGCAGTGAGGTCTAATGAAGCAAAATGATTGTTCTATTTACAACATTATTAACTTTAATACACAGCCTCATGAAAGTCTGCAGCGTACGTTTTGTGTTTTTGGGGGGATTTTTTCCCTCGCATAGACCGAGCCATAGGTATTCATTTTATGTTGTCTATACGTTTATTTTGAGCCACAATCTTTGATGCACATTTTACATTTTTGAGCAACAGGCTTTAGTTTAGAATGATCAAACACCAGTTTGTGCTTAAAACAATCTATTTTTATGTCAAACTGAAGAAAAATGATCTTCGATGGTATTAGGGTGAGATATATTAACGTCAAATTAATTGTAATATACCATCCTTTTAATAAAAGCAAACCAGAATTTGACGTGATGTAAAGCAGTTTCCCGCCGTCTGCCTGACACATTGAGTATAAAGCGGTTAAGGAGTCTTAAAGCAAAGACTTTCACTGACCGTTTAATTGGATATGGCTGTCTGAGTCTTGAAGATTGTGCTAACCTTGAAAAGCCTGACGTTTGAGGTAGAAAAGGAACTATTTATTGAACATTTAGACAAAGTATTAATTAAAATGTATTAACTGTCAATCTTACAGACACCATGTACAAGAATGCAAAACTTTTTTTCAGGAATGTTTTGTTCAAGATGATGATTTAAAGAAGACCATATAGTTATCTAAATTGTGGGAGAGACATTCTCATTCTGGAGTGTGTTTCCGAAAACCATTGTTAGCTAACTAAGGCTAACTAATGTCGCAAGCTACAAACAAATTACAAACAAATTACAAACATATTTCGTTGATTTGCCGTTTCCCCAAGTCCATCGTTCCAACGAACTTTCACAAACTGCGTCGCTAACTTGTACGCTTGCAACTACACCTCTAGAACTGTAGTTAGAAGCATAGTTCCTGGTTGTGTGCAATTCCCAGTACTACCCCATACCATGTTCATTTAAAACATTCTAACATTTAAACTTTGAATTATAAAAAAAAAGCATTAAAGTCATCTCTCTTAGGTGTAATTAGCTTTCAAAGTATTTTTACAGTTCAGTTTTAGCGATCTTCATATTGACAATTGCGTTCCCTTCGTAGTACACTTTGAACACATTTATGCCATTTTGAACACAGCGGTAACTCGTGATGAAAGCTATAGGTGATTATTTAACAGTAGAATTTAGGCTGTAACGTCGCCTACTTTATAATAATAATAATTAAAAATACTGTTAAAAAAACGTAAAAAATAATAACTTAAAAATAATAATAATTACCAGGGACAGACAAGTCTTTGCTGAGGCCCAGCTTCCAGCCTCCGGCGCCTTGACTGCAGCTCTGGCCAGAGGAAAAATGGTCGTCGTGTCCAATTGAGCCTGGTTTCTCTCGAGGATTTTTAGTTCTTCACTTTCGCCAATTGGTGTAGTTTTTTCCTCGCCACTGGCTTGCATGGTTCGGGATCTGTAGAGCTGCGCATCTATGGATTTGCTCTTCAGTGTTTGAACTCTCAGTAGTGATTATTAAACCACACTGAACTGAGCTGAACTGAACTTAAACTCTGAAAACTGAACTACATTGTTTCAATTTACTATAATCTTCTATTTAAAGCTTCTGTGACACAATCTACATTGTAAAAGCGCTATACAAATAAAGGGGAATTGAATGGAATTACCAAGTATGATTTTTTAAAATTTCTTAAGAAAAAGCCTACTGTAAATTACAACCATTAACGATTTGTATATGAGATTAGAAAACATGTTAGCTAAGTGATTTAAATGGAATATTGTCAATAATATTTGTAAAGGGGACATACATAGGCCCTAAATGTGCCATTTACATGTTTCAATGAAAATGGAAAACGAGTGCATGTTTTACCAAAACTAATATTGAATTTTTAAAAATGCGAGTGCATGTAAAACAATAATATGGACAAAAATGGTGGGGTTTTTCTCCAAAGAAATAATTACTCCACCCTGTTTAGAGCATCATTATGGACGATTTACGTTATAACTAACGTGGTTCAAATGATGGATCTGCGACAGAAACTACAGTTCTGGGAAACACTCGTCACTACATTGTTCTTTTCCCAAATTATGCATTGTACTATGATAGTTCAGCCGAGAGTTATGTCGTTGTTTGGTAAACACACCCCTGGAGAGGATCCGATTGGATAAAAATCTTTGTAGTGCAGGATGAGTCATCAAAAAACAAACATTGTTTTGTCAAATTTATATAAACAAATTGTATTTTTTCATGGACTAAAAGCCACAAAAGTCAATGAAAAATAATGAAATGTTAAAAAATGAAGTTAAAAACATACGGGTTCATACGGGTGCTGGAAATCCTTGGGAATGCTTGAATTTCAGTGTAGTATTTTCAAGGTATGAGAAGTGCTTAGATCTTCAGGTAAAGTGCTGGAAATTGAATTTAAATGTCATTGTGTTGCTTTTATAAAAATTGATCTTACTAAATTACCCATTTGAATAAAATGCTTTGTTTGCTTTTGCATAAAATGAAAACTGGAGTTTGTGCATAAGCTTTTTTCTCCTCTTTGATTTAGTCATGGGAGAAGACAAAGTGCATGGAGATTATCACTTCATGAGTGAACAGTGCGTTCAATTAAAATAAATATACATTTAAAATGAAAGCTGACACATTTAAGATGTGACTAAATGACATTTAAAAGAGTGAAAATTCAGTGTTGGGTTTGGGGGAAAACTTACCATCACAAATGTCCTTGCAACACTATGCTAAACTATAGAATAACTTATAATATATGCTTTAACAAGTAGCATCTGATATAGAATGTGCTGAGGTATACTTATGTATTACAACCGAAATATGATTGCACAGTATAAGAAAGTTTATTTAACAGTAACTATTTCTTTCACTATATAGTTTTTTAAAACTATGTAGTTATTTAAGAAACTGTACAAAATAATTTTTGTAATAAATCAGCTTTAATATTTAAGAAAAGGACTTGATCTTATTTGATTTTTTTATTTGATTATTATTCTTATAAATATAGTAAACAAAATATGACTTTAGGAACAACACGTACTACTGTCATGTTTTACATTTGTATTTGGACAGACTTCCTTATTATAAATAAGGGAACATCTTCTCACATCTTCTCTATATAAATTAAATATGAAAATGTAAAAAATTTAAGGAAATATCAAACTGTTTTTATCCTAAAAAAACAAAACACTGCCAGCCTCCCATGGTAAAAACAATACATGAATTTAGGGCTGCCTGATATTGGTAAAGTCTGACATTGCGCTTTTTGTTTTGCTGCAATATGTATTGTGATATGAATATAATTTCACTACATGATTTAAATAGCTCTTTTCAGAAGTAGTTCATGAATTTAGATCGAATGGGTTGATCAAGTCTTTTTCTATGCAGTGCATTTACATAAAATGTAATTCTAAGCATATATAAATACGAAAGGGTTCAAATAAAAGTGAAATAAACAGTGCTTCATGGTTTTCTGGGTAGTCTAACAGTATAGCCCCTTTTAACGGTCATCAGCATCTTAAATACTTCAAGGTTTTTACTATCTTGATTTTTTTTTTTTTTTAAATGTATGAACATTTATATGTATTTATGTATGTAGTATATCATCTTTGCTTTAAATGACAAAAAAACAAATGAATGCAGCATCTATGGGACAGGACAGTAAATTTGACGTTATTCTCTCCTCTAGCTGCCGTCATCGGTCTAAAACAATTTTTCAACTTTTTCTGAACATATTTATAACCTCATCGTGGAGTTTTTTCTTTACTATTTGAGCAAATAAGATTGTAAAAAACTGTTTGTTGTATTCTTCCATTCACTGCGCTCAACTATTTTCCCAACTATGACGAATTCTGCTACTGAGAAACCCAAAAATGTGAAAAGGTTCTATTCAAATACATAAAATCAAAAATCAAAAAAGATTTTATGGTACACATTTCATTCTGCTGTAACAATTCATGCCGTCATAATGCTCAGCCCTAATAGTTATGTAAATATGTCATTTGCCACACTTTTAAAATGTTAACTAAACATAAAAATGCACCAGGAAAGTGCTTAAATTTGACTTTGGAAAAGGTGTAAGAACTCTGTAACTATATCATATCTGATAAAGAATGTGGTAAATTCAAATTTTACATTCACACTGAATGATTTAATTTGGTCTCTGATGATGTTTTTTCAAACTGCACAATAATGACAGTTTGCAAACAAATATTTTTCAGGGTCTCATGAAGTTCTTTGAATTGTTAATTTTTGTATTTCACATTTGACAATCTCAACTGAAAAATGAAGAGAGGGTGAGACATAAAGTAGCTTCTCTCATAAAGTAGTGAGAGCGTTTAAGCTTAAGCGCATCAAATGAAAAGAAGTGTCTTGAAGGGGGCGGGGCCTGTCAGATACTAGAGAACATTTGATTGGTCAAGATTTGAGGAAAAACTGAAGCATTAGGTGACGTGAAAAAAAATTGTTTATCCATCTAGGTCAGTGGTCTCAAACTCAATTCCTGGAGGGCCACAGCTCTGCATAGTTTAGCTCTATCCAACTGACTCCTGCTTAATAGTCTCTGGTAGTCTTGAACACCATGATTAGTCGGATTATCTGTGTCTGATAAGGGTTGGAGCAAAACTGCAGAGCTGTGGCCCTCGAGGAATCGAGTTTGATTTATGATCCAGGTGGAAGTGACAAACTGCAAGCTTTGCATGTTTATATCAGTTTTATATCTTCTAAATGTGAATTTTGTTACTGTTTTGGAGCACACTAGCTAATAGATAATCCTTAAAACTAACAGACTAAAACTAAAAGAACTTTATTTTAATTTAATGGGACCTTTAAAATATATATAATAAATATTTCACACTCTCTAGGACTTACTGTGGTGTGTTTGATTTACAGAGTAGCGGGAAGAGTTCAGTTTTGGAGAGTTTGGTTGGCAGAGACCTCCTGCCCCGCGGGACGGGCATCGTCACCCGCAGGCCCCTCATCCTCCAGCTGGTGCATGTAGACCCAGAGGACAGAAGAAAGACTGGCGAGGAGAACGGTATCTGCTTTTTTTTGTAAAGCATGAATAAATGACCTGCAGTGTGTGTTTGTGGGATCTAGAAAGTTACTTTGTGCTACTTTGTTTCTAAGTTGCTTGCTCAATCTGTGGTGTCAGGTCATGAGGGAAAACGGTGATCTGTGGCGAGCTGATTTACTGTACACTTACAGTCCGAGTTTGGAATAATTCAGGTTTTTATTGCTGCATTTATTTAATTAAAATGCTGAAAAAACATAAAAAACATAATTACAATTAAAGTAGTTTACTTTTTGTTATATACTGTATGTTTGAAATGTACTGTAAAACAAATTGAAATTAGTTTTTGTATATTCTTGTTTATTTTGATTTTAGTTACAGTTTAAGTATTTTATTTTTATTTATAATTTTTATTGATGTTTTTTTTTAAATATGTCCATATGTTTTAGCTTAGATTTATTTAATTTTTATATTTTTTTATAATATTTTAGCTGCAATTTTAGGAATAAATGTAAGTTTTAAAAATGTATTTTATGTTTATGTTTTCAGTATGTTTAGATTTAAATGCATTGAAACATACTGTATGTTTTAAATGATATATAAAACCAACTGAAAATTGTTTTTATTTTTCAATTTTCTTGTTATTTTGACTTTAATTACAGTTTTAGTTGTGAATTTTGGTTATTTTTTATTTGTATTCTTTATATATTTTTTATATATGTCTATAAGTTTTAGTTTAGTTTTAGTTTTTATTAAATTTTTTATAATATTTATATTGTATTTTGTAAATAAATATTATGGGCCCGTTCATACACCCGGCGCAAAAAGGCACAAGACGTGTTTGCCGCATTGTGTTGCTATTTTCAGACCAACATAACTTTGGTTTTTCTTTTTTGTGCCGTTGTTTAAATAGCAAATCCATTTGCGTTAATTTGTGGACTCATTGGTGTTCCGGTCTAGAAAAGAGGTGTGTTAAGGCGCATTGTTGGCACGTCGCTTTTTTTAGGAACTAAAATAGACTGTGCAATTGACCCGCTGAAAGCAGGTCTAAAGTCCAGCGCAGAGTGCATTAGATGTGCGCCTCGCTTACACATTGCTTAAAACACGCAGGATGTACAGCAACACGCAAAAATCTTTACAAATGAAAAAGAATTATTGAAATAGAATGTAACAAAAATGATTACTTTCTACATAAATATAAAAACCACTGCCTGGATGCCTTCACCTTGGGGGGATTTTTTCAGTTTATTCACGACAACTTGCTTTTGTATAAAGTTATTATTATCATAGTTCGTATTAGTTATTATATGAATATTTAGAAATAGTTTTGAAACAAATCTTTGCGCTTAACAAAGAAAATAATTATGTAGGCTAATGGATGTCTACAGTGTAGTACGTATGACACCATTTCCTTATCCAGAAAAGAAAGAAAGAGAAAGTGAAAGTAAAGGCTAATTGGAGGAGGCTCATTTTTATCCTCGCACTGCAGATGGTCTGTTTAACTGTTTTCTCACTAGTGAAGCTTTCAGTTTTTCTACTTACACAGTCCGCCATATAAATAGCAAATGCGCCATGGCACGGAGCAACTGACTCTTAAAGGCAGTGGGAGAAGAGACTCTGATTGGTTTATTCTCAAAACACACCCATAACTCATTTAGAAAATAAGCTCAACCCTGTTAGACCATGCGCCGTGGCGCAGAGCATATATTTCTGTCATTAAAATAGCAAAAGTGGAGTCGAACACGCCCTTAATGCTTTTGCGCCCTGTGCTTTTGACTTTGTGCCTCGATCGTCAAAATAGAGCCCAAGTTTATTATTTAGTCTTTATATTTTTGTTTCATATTTATTTTTTCAGTTTGTTTTAGTTTTACATTTACATACATTTAAACATACTGTATCTTTAAAATGATTTATTTATACAAATTGAAATGGGTTTTTTACTTTTCGATTTTGATTTTTGATTTTTCTTGTTTCATTTTGATTTTAGTTACAGTTTTAGTATTTTAGTTGTGAATTTTGTTTTTTATATATAAATTTTTATAAAATATTTTAAATATGTCTATACATTTTGGTTTATTTTTGTTTTAGTTTTTATTTTATTTTAATTTTTAGAAATAAATGCAAGTTTTATTTCTTGATAATTTTTTCATATTTATTACATGTTTACATTTAAGTAACTAAAGTTATTTAATTAATATATAATATTCTACTCTTCAGTTTCACATGATCCTTCAGAAATGTTTTAAATATGCTGGTTTGGTGCTCAATTAATATCAGTTCTTATTGGTATTATTGATTAGTAATGACTCTTATTATGCAGCTTTCACATTTTAAATCGATACAGTTCTGAAGTTTATTCAGAGGAATAAATTGTATGCATCAAAATAAAACAAATAATGAATATAATAGTTTAAATTGTAATCATTTTCTGCAACATTGCATTTTTACGACTATGACGAGCATAAACCTATTTCATAATATATATATATTTTTTGATTTTTGACCAGTATTTCATTCCTGTGAGCTGTTTAATTCAATAAAATATCTGAACTTCCACTATACGTGCAGAATCCAGTCCATAACAGTGAGTGGTGTGTTTCAGTTGAAGCTTTTAGCATGGGTGTCTCTGCATTTGTGTGCTACAACACTAGAGTCCTCTAAAGACTGCCGTGCTGCAGGCTAACCCTCTGTCATCTCTCTTTAAACACAGAACCCAATACCTGGAAAAATGGACGCCTTTACAAAGGTCTCCTTTTCCTTGTTCCTTGCCCGTTTGCTTATTTTGAGCAGTTTTTTGTTTTTCCTTCACCCTGCTTCCATGATTTGATTAAAAAGCTTTGGTTGTGCTGCCAATGCAATGCCTTCCTTTAAACAAACCCAAAATTTAGAGTTCAGTTTTGGTTTCAGTGGTGAGTATGAATGATTTTGGAGTTTACAATTCAATAACTCTCTAACTATGATCAGCTGCTATTTAAAAGTCAATGTAGGTTAGTGTATTAAGCTAAATAGGTTGTGCTACCCTTAATGCACTCCGCTTGTTTTTTGTTTTGTAGCAGTTTTTGTTTAATTTGCTGTAATGGTGCTTTTACAAAATAGAAATGATATTTTGTAAAATGCCTCTCCGGTCTAGTGGAGCAAACTCTTTGAAGAAAGTGAAATAGGTTGTAACTCAGCATTGTGTCATTGACAATGTTGGTCATTATTTTTCTACAGGAGTGGATGGAGAAGAGTGGGGGAAGTTTCTACACACCAAAAACAAGGTATGGAAAGCAGTAGACAATAGATGCTCAGAGAAAGAATTCACAATCAGCACCTGCTGAAGTCAAGCGCGGGTGACCCTGTGAGCTTTTTAGGCATTCATTTTCCATTTCACAATTCCAAATAAAAAGTGAATATTGTATATCCTTAATTTAATTTATATATGTAAAAGAAAATGTCATGAAAAAAAGTTCTAGGCCCTCACAATATACCATTTCAGCATTTATATAGTTTTAGTTTCGTATTTGACCATGAGCCACACTTCTCATAAAAAAATGTATTTTTTTATGTATACAAAAAAAAAATAAAAAAATGAATATGTGTAACTAGAAATCTATACATATTTCTTAACAGTTTTTGTCTTGTTTCTAGTACAAATATCAAAACATGTCACACAAACGTTTTAGAATCAGAAGTTAGCAGAGCAGAGATTAAGGCTTCGTTTAAGCATCCTAAAGGCAGATTTATACTTCTGAGTCAAGTGCACGCAGATGGTCTGGCGCAGCCTCCGCACGGTCACATAGCCCTCGCTGTGGCTGATGGTGACACTGACGCGCACCTCACGAAAAATTTAACAACAAGTCGCAACGACGTGTACCGCAGGCTCTGTGATTGGTCGGCTTGGTAGCGATGACCAGTGTGGCCGGTGCTGAGAGCTGCGAGCCCAATGGAGCGATTGTTTACAAGTGTCGAGTCCTATGAAGGAGCTCCATTAATGTTGTTGTACGTCTGCTGGTTCCTGCCTCTGAGTAAGCGAGTTTTGGCTACTTGTACGTTAAGGTAGCATTCAGGAAAAAAAAAAAAAACCCCAGCGAAGAAACTCGACACAGACGAACATAAAATCCTACTGCCAGCTAGCTTTTTGGAAGTGTTATTGCAGAGGACAGAAGTAGAAATGCACTGCTAGGCACAAGGCAGGTGCCATGGGTCACGCTGATCATTCGACGCAGAAGTATAAACCAGCCTTAAGGTGCTGATCACACCGAATATGCTTTTTGCATTGAGAGGTGCCTTTTTGGAATGATTTACTAACGGCCGTGAGCGTTGTGCACACTGCTTATGCGCCCTGCACGTCTTGCGTTTTAGCTGTTAAGCTCTGTGCACTCGCAGTTGAAAAAAGTCAACTCTGAGTGGAAAAATTGCATTACATTAGTCTTTTTCATTCTCCAATCAAATGAAAGCCTAGACGGGGTTTCTGTTGAGGTGACAGCAGCGTTTGTGTTGTCAAGACAACTATGAAGACTTTTGAAGATGGAGGAGAGACTTGCCGTTGCTGTTTGGAGATATCCAGCTGTATGAATCGCAAATCTTGAATATCACAATATTATTAATTTTGACATTATATTAGTATCAACAGCAACACTCTCGCACAATATGCAGCTTATTCAATCGCTTATTCAGTCCTTATTCAGCGGCATAAAAGGCGCACCGCGCTTCTTTTTTTCTTGTCAACAAAAAAGGCAGTAAAATTGGAACATAAAAGCGCGTTCGGTGTGATCGGCTCCAAAAACTGTTAATCTAATCACCAAACATGTCCAGTTTCACATCAGGAACGAACAAAGTGGTATCGATAATCTTTGTTACAGAAATACTGACTTAATGACTGTGTCCTTAACTTTCATAATTAGTTTATTTAAATTGTATTAATCGCTGTCAACACTGCCAATTTTACATTGTCCTGTTTTTTTGGGAGTATGCTATTGTATGTTGTTGTATTTTGCACTGTCTGTATTTTGCACTGTCTGGAGCCAGCATCTAAGCTTTTCACTCATCACAGCACACATGCTGCTGATGATGTGACAATAAAAGTAATTTGATTTGATATTCACACATGTGCACCCATACATAATGTCAAATATTTTACAGTTCGCACACATCTATTATTAGTCACTGTTGTGAGAGTGATGCTTGCTCTGGTCTTGTGAGCTGTTAACATCAGAGATTATCTGATTTGCAAAAAAATTCTTTTAACATCACCCACTCCTAACTCAAACTCAATAAACTCCTTTTAAATAGTTATTTGTAATTCATGGTTTGTTTGAGAAATTTGGCATTCTGTTAATCTCATGTTATTGATGTTTACCAAATGTTAATACTGTGTCTCTGTCTTTCAGATCTACACAGATTTTGATGAAATCAGGCAAGAAATTGAAAATGAAACAGAAAGAGTTTCTGGCAATAACAAGGTACAAAGTCATCTGATGTTTTTTGCACTCTGTACTGTATGTAGTGTACACTACTTTTCAAAACAACATGTGTATATACATATGTATGTACAGATTATAAATGATTGTAATGTATATTAATTATTTTGAGTATTATAACATTAAAGAGCCCCTATTATGCATTAAAAAGGGTCATATTTTACTCCAACAACGGTCTGATATGCATGCAAGGTCAAAAAACATGTTCAATGTCTTATAACATGCTTTTATTTTTACATAATTATCCCAACAACTCCCATATGATTCGTTCAGCGATTCATTTGATTCCAAACCCCTCCTTGGTGTGATGTTATCCTGCGCTGATTGGTCCTATTGCAGAGTGTATGTGTATGTGTGTATAGGGACGGGAAATGTCCTCGAGCTCGGGATGCCCTGAAGTGCTACTGCACCATATGTCAGTGCGCTAACCACTAGGCTATTGCGCCGACTATTATTTTAATTATTAACATTAGAATTTAAAATACAGAGTGAAATATTTCTCAGTATTAAAGAACTGACCCTCCCATACTATGGTTGGGTCGATAGAAGATGCCATCGTTCATTGCCAATGGCCGATAGACATCACAATGCTGAGCCGGCATTGCAATCCTCCGCCCCGCCCCCGTCGCACCACCAACCCGCTCGTTAAAAATACACTTAGGCCCCGTTTACACTAATTTGTCCAAGTTTTAAAATGAAACTAATGAAAACGATCCACGTCCACACTGGTGTTTGATCTAGCATTTCTGAAAAGCCCTTTTTCCACACTATAACGCTGAAAACGCACATCTCGTGACCACACACACACTCTGTCAAGCATCTAGCATACGCACACATCTGAGCTCCAGGCAGTCAGCAGGTGCTTTGAGCACAAAACCCCAGAGAGCAGTGCTCGTCTGATGTACGTACCGCTGGATCTCATCTCACTCTAGTTGTTAAACGTGATATTTGATTAATCTTGTCTCCATCTAATGACTCTTCGATCTTTTAAATCTGTCAGGTAACGTCTATTCACGTTAAGATCTTCAATCTTTTGCTTTCACGCTTGTACTTAGTCATTTTTGCGAAAACCTCAGATACTGTTGGTTGGTTCCTGTTGGTTGTGCATTTTTTTTACCAACCAAGTTTGTCAACACCATTATAACGACACTGAAAAAGTGATTGACAGGTGGTAATTTGTGCGTAACTTATCTTTATTTGTTTATGATTTGGTTATGGGTAAAACAAAGACCATGTGGGTCAGATAGTTGAAACGGTAGGGTAAAAATCATTAATTCATTATGAACTGATTAATTATTCATAAATAATTAATTCACCGCCACCTACGATGATGCCAATGTCTATCGCGATGTTTTGCATTACACATCGTACGATGCCAAATTGAATGACATCGCCCAACCCTACCACACACATCATGTTTTGACCTCCTCCAGGGGGTATCAAGCGTTAATTTGGGTGGGTCAGTCCCCCCAAAACACCCCTGTAATTCGCACCCTGTATATAATCCAAAAAACATAAAAGATTAGCATTCATTAAGGATTCAGAAAAATAGAAATATGTTATCATAACAAATGACTCTAAAGACTGGAATGATAATGATGTTGAAATTTCATCTTTGTCATCACCGCATTATTATGTTCTGAATTATGTTTTAAAATTTATTAAAATAGAAAACTATTATTTTAAGTTGGTAAAATATTAATGTTTTTGCTTTGTTTTTGCTCAAATAAATACAGCCGCTGGGAAGAAATGTGACTCTTTTTAGCAGCATTAAAAATCAAAACAGTGTTACTGTTTTCTTTTTTTTAAGCTCTGCATTTCAACCAAACAGAATATCTTAAATCCCTCTTGTCATTTTTTTCTTAGGGCATCAGTGATGAGCCCATACACCTGAAAATCTTCTCTCCACATGTTGTCAACCTCACGCTGGTGGATCTGCCCGGCATCACAAAGGTCTTTTATTCAATAGTGTAACCTTGCTTGTTTGAATATTCATTTTGAGCATTTTTTGATGCTGACACTGATATATTCACGTTCAGGTCCCGGTGGGAGACCAGCCCAAAGACATTGAGTTGCAGATTCGTGAACTGATCCTAAAATACATCAGCAATCCAAACAGCATCATTTTAGCAGTCACTGCGGCCAACACAGACATGGCCACGTCTGAAGCCCTGAAAGTAGCCCGTGAGGTGGATCCAGATGGTCAGCACATTTACACTTCTTTTGCTGCATAATTTTTGCACACAATGTCTGTGTCTTTTTGTTTGTGCAATGTGATGGTTTTTTTCGCATAGCTGTGTGATGCAGATTTTCTTTGAAACGCTGCACTTTTTCCATTTTGTACTGTTAGGTCGCAGAACGCTGGCTGTGGTGACTAAACTAGATCTGATGGATGCCGGAACTGACGCAATGGATGTACTGATGGGCAGAGTCATTCCTGTCAAACTAGGACTGATTGGAGTGGTCAACAGGTAAAAAAAAAAAGAACTATAATTGTTTTCAATATTATAAATATGTTAAATTATTACATATTAACAGATGACAGTAATTAAATTCTAGTAATAAATAGCATATATATTTTTATTACTTTTCACATATTATCAGTTCATATGTATTATAAAATATAATGTAAATCTAGTATAAATGGAAAAATTATAAACGATGGATATAGATAAGGGACGTACAGCAGATGTCTCAGGATACGCTCTGATACTATTTAAATATGTTTAATATTACATTTAATACTTTAATATATGATAAAAAAATTTATATATAATACAATTATATTAAATATTGATACAAAATTTGTTAATAGTACAATAATGTATATTAATGGAATATTACAAAAATACAGTGTGTATGTATGTGTGTCTATATATATATATATATATATATATATATATATATATATTTATATATATATATACACAACATACAAAAAAAAGATATTGAATGTCACTTACCCACTTACCTGTTTAATAATGATTTGTTCAGCTTTAGTTTGAAACGTACGCTGAAAAAAGGCTGTTTTTCTTCAAATAAGGATTTAGAATGCACTCTCTGTCGCCATCTTGTGGCAGAACGTCAACCATTTTTGCTCTGCTCAGTATAGGAGGCTGGCCAAAATTATGAATAATTAATATAGGCACTATCTGTGTAAATAAACTGCGTAATTGCAATCTAAACAAGTTCATTCTTGCCTAAAAAAGCCTCAAAGGTACATTATGTTGTCCAACAGCAGCAATATTTGTCAAACTGTAGTCCTCTGCTTGCCACTCTTGTGGGCAGAGTAATACACAAGGGTGCAGAGGCTGTAAGAGTGCTGATATTACCTTAATATCGCATGGCTATTAGCCAATCAGATTCAAGAACCAGACAGAACTGTTGTATAAAATTTTACTTTTTTAATATTTAAAAAGAATGCACACACAGATTGTAACAGGTTATTCAAAACTGCATTATGCACACACATGTAATACACATGTAACACATGCACACACATTATGTGCACACATTTTAATATATAATAAATTATTTTAATGAATAAACTTGCATACAAGGAGATCTTTTTTGTATTAAATCTGACAAAATGTCTCAATATAGGAGTCAGCTGGACATCAATAATAAGAAAAGTGTGGCAGACTCTATTCGTGATGAACATGGTTTCCTGCAGAAGAAATACCCTTCCCTCGCCAACAGAAACGGGACTAAATATCTGGCCAGAACATTGAACAGGTGGAAGTTTACATCCGAAGCATCTCTTTTTAGTGGTGACGAGCTCATGCATTTACACTACTAAACTCCTGTTCTTTCCTTCAGGTTATTGATGCATCACATAAGGGACTGTTTACCTGAGCTGAAGACCCGTATCAACGTTCTGTCAGCCCAGTATCAGTCTCTGCTCAGCAGTTATGGAGAGCCGGTGGAGGACATGAGTGCCACACTGCTGCAGCTCATCACAAAGTTCGCCACAGAGTATTGTAACACTATTGAAGGAACGGCCAAATACATTGAAACCGCTGAACTGTTAGTTTTCCTTTTCTTTCAGCTACTGAGTTAAAACTATTTGATATGAAGTGTGTTAGTACAGCTAGTGCTAACCACGGGTGCTATTTTTTCAGGTGTGGTGGAGCCAGAATTTGTTATATTTTCCATGAGACGTTTGGTAGGACACTGGAATCGGTCGACCCTCTTGGTGGACTAACAACTATAGATGTGCTTACAGCTATTAGGAACGCTACGGTAGGTTGTGTACTGATATATATATATATATATATATATATATATATATATATATATATATATATATATATATATATATATATATATATATATATATATATATATTTATATATTTTTTTTTATCTCCTACAGTGGTGATAAAAATTAGACGTCTACACATCTACACTAATCTGAATAAATTTTGAAACGGCGTTTTCATCTAAAAATGCTCATTTTGTTTTTCATTTTTCTCATCATCCACACTAAAATGACAGTAACGGCTTTTGTTCATGTACACACAGACGTGAGACACTTTTACCTGCATCATATCCCCCTGGTATTTATTCACTTTCTGTCTATTTAAAATGCTGCAACTGTCGTCTCCTGCCGTTGAACAATAACTCTCAGAAAACATTTTGTGTTCTTTGAAGAGAGGCAATATGGATTCACATGGGGCTTCAGCATCAATGCTTGACGGAGGGCGTGTCTGAAGTTGGGGCTGACACTATTGTCATAGCAGCATCAGCCAGTGAAATTAGTTTGCAATCCGCTACTGTCTATGCTGGTGTATTTGCATAAAGCAATCTGATTGGCTGATGCTTCAGTTAGTGCTTAAAAAGCTGACACCCCATTCACACGAGTTGTCGGCGTCAAAGGCTTCCCATTCACTTTGAATGGGTGTCATGAAGCGTTGCCGAACTGAATTGTGGATCCATTGGTGGCACTTCTGTGGTGTTGCTCCCTGCAGAACTTTTCAAGTGCCAACGGAAGCATCAGCTAATCAGATCGCTTTATGCAAATACCCCAGCTCAAAAAGTAGCCTATTACAGTCTAATTTCATTGGCTAACGCTGCTATGACAGTCACGTAAGCCCCAACATCAGACACGCCCCCCGTCAAGTGTTGACGCTGAAGCCCGTGTGAATCGAGCGTGAGAAATTCCCAACTTCTGTAGCAAGCAACTTTTTTTTTCCGGCGGCGCCGACGAATCCACTATTCAGTTTGGCAATGATTGACGTCACCCATTCAAAGTGAGGGAAACCATTGAAACTGATGCCCCATGTGACTGGGGTGTGACATCAATCTTTAATAAAGCGGTCAAAACGGACAGCACATAAAACGTCTGCTTTTCAGTGTCGTCCACCATGTTAGCTGAATTGGTCACATGACTAAAATGCGTCATCTTTTTCGAAAGCATCCGTTTTCATAGTACATACTGCAACATGAAAACTGCGTTTTCAGATTTATCCGTTTTGGACAGCATTTTCACAAAGATACGCTTTCATTTCCTCATGGCCCGCTTCTACTGAGTGGTACGGTATGGTGCGGTTTGGTACGCTTTTATGGCTGTTTCCACTGTAAAAGGGTATCTAAAAGCGAACCGTACCACTTTTTGGTCACCCTTTGCACAAAAAAAGGGTACCAAAAGGTGTAGCTAGACGCATAGCTGTACGCTATTGGTTTACAGAGATGCGTCACTCGCAAAAGCAGGAGAATGAAAACAAAGGAAGCGCCATTTTTAAAAACATAGCCGAGACATTACACCATAATAATACATACATATAATAACAAGCCATGGTTGACCCGAGTTCAAACAAACCTTGTCATTGTCTTGATGAACAGCCACAAAGCCAAGAAGAACAAAATTTGCTGTGTCCTGTTGTTGTTTTACGAGGTCATCTAAAAGTGCAGGCGGTTTCACTTTCTCCAGAGAGCTTGCTGCGCGTCTATATTTGAAATAATGAACTTCTTTAGCTTATATTAATAAGCTGCGCGTGATTATTGAAGCGTGTCTGATATCCGATCCTTTCAGAAAGGGACAAACGTGAAAGTGAAGCATGAAAAAATAAAGGAGAAGTCTAAAAAATGGCAGCAAATGATGCTTTCTGCAACATAAAAAATGAACAAACTGCCATGTTTAACTATTATCATCACCTTTTGGACTATTACGAACACGGAATGACGCAATTACTTTCTAACAAGAGGCTACATGTGCTGCTGAAGATTAAAGACACATATAAGAGGTTTGCTCTGACTGTGGGCTATATTTCGTGTAGTTTTTGAACCCAAATAAGAACTAAATGTATGTTGTGTGTAGTTTTTCTGTAAGTGGTAGCATATTGGTGACTGTAAGGGTCTGTATGACTTCATATATGTTGCATTTATTTATTTTATATAATTGCAGACGTTACAGTAGCACTGATTCATTGATCTGCAGTTATAATCAAATTATGTTCATAGAAAGGTTAGTAATGAACATTTATGGACAAGTATTCATGTGTATAAAGCATCGGTTTTGTGAGAAGTGCTTCTCATATGATATGTGAGCGACCTGTACAGCTTTACTGTGACATTTCCTCGAGTAAAAATGACATTGTCTGAAACTTTCTGACGAACACCATCCCCACCAAAAGGGTACCCTTTTGGCAGTGGAAACGCAAGCCTGATCAAGTTGACCTGTTCCGACCCATACCATACCGTACTGTACCTCTCAGTGGATATAGGCCATAAAAATGCTGTCTCAGTGTGGACTGAAGGACAAAACGGTGAGAAAAATATGCATTTATACAAACATATAAGTGTGCCTTTTTTAACGTTAGTCTATTAACATTAGATTTTATTTTATTTTTTATTTTTATTTCATTACTTAAAGAAATAAAGTTCAAAATTTAAGGGAATTTCTGTTGTGCCTGTACCATGCTAGTGTTTTACTAAATAACCAAGGCACTTCACCAAAAACCCCTGAACTTGTGGAAAACTAAGTAATCAAACTTTGAAAACAGCAATTATGGTTGCACAAAAGAAAGATTACAACTTAAATTTACAAAAAAATTACAACACAAGACATCTCTATTCTCTCTCAGGACATTACTAGTCTCACACTGACATCACACACACTAAATGTATGTACAAAACTTGAATATTACATAAAAGATTTGCGAATAAAGCACCATTTCCATCCAATGAGTCAAAGAGAAAAAAATTGTCACCTTTTGATTAACTTACGCCAAATATCAAAAAGAAAAACGGCGGTAGTAGAAACTGCCTGAGTTGTTTGCTTTTTTTTTTTCTAGCTCGTCTATTACACTTAAGAAGACAATGCTGACATCCACTGAACACATGATTGCGTTTGGTGGGTTTAGACGCAAGACAGTTTTAGAGGAAATTAATATAAAAATAATGATACTGAAAAGTCTAGGGCATTTTTGAATGACCAAAACAACATTTCAAATACTTTTTGTGTCCCATCACACACATTTTTATCATCACATAATAACAAATTACTCTTATAATAACAAATTATTAACACTCTAATAACAAAATCACATAGTGGATTTATTTATTTTTTCGTTAAGTGTTTCCATTGTTGTTTATGTGCATATTTTTCTTATCAAAGTTTATCCTACTCATTTTTACTACCTACTTATTTTTGCATTATCGCATAAAAATGCTTGATGGAGATGCCAAGATGTGCATACATTTTGAAAATGGCAATAAAAAAAAGCGTGTTTTCAAAATGTATACACATCTTGGCGTCTCCAAGCATTTCTGATGCGATTAATCCAAAAATAAGCAGATGGAAGCATAGCTATAGACTGCACTCTGCAGTGCTCTGCATTGTGCCATGATCAGCTGAAAGACTGCAGCTTTCTATTTTAGCACAAGTCCTCTGAGAGTCCTTTAAATATTAGAGTGACTTAAAAAGGCTCTTGTGTGACACCATATAGGAAGATAACAGAGCCCAGCAATTTCAGATGTACACAGACAAGTCAAAGATATTATGATAACGTCTGCCTTATATACTATGGAATCCCTGAAGGTGCCTTGTGGTGGACATTAGTAGCAAGTCTTTCAAATGCTCTAGGTTGCAAGGTCAAGCCAGTGTCAAGAGTTTGTGTTGATGGTAATGTAGTTGTTGTGTTTGTTCAGGGTCCACGTCCTGCTCTGTTCGTGCCTGAGGTGTCGTTCGAGCTGCTGGTGAAGAGGCAGGTGAAGCGTCTGGAGGAGCCCAGTCTGCGTTGTGTAGAGCTTGTGCACGAGGAGATGCAGAGGATCATTCAGCACTGCAGTAACTACAGCACTCAGGTACACTGCACACATTGAATAAGTGCTTCAACGTTCTGTTTTTCCCCTCACAGAATTTGTTTTCTAACTGCTATAATTATACGGCTTGTTATGAAGCACATTGGTAGGGCCAGACAGAATCTGCTGACATTTTTTGCTATTTCTGTTGAGAAAATCTGCGGATTCCTGCAGAAATGTTTTTTGAGTATCATAACTAAAAACGTAATATATGAAATAAAAAATAATAACTTTTTAAATTTTATTTAATATTTACAATCTCAATCCCATTAGATCCACTCATTTGGTAAACAAAGCAAGTCTGTCATATAATATCTCTACTAAAAGACAGAAAATATTACTTGACAAACTGTATTGTAAATAAATCCTATGAACATTTTAATGTGTGTCAGTAATATTACTGAAATTAATTTAAAAACTGATTAGATATAAATTTACACAAGTAAATAAATACTCAATGATGGGCTAAAAATCTGTGGATTTCTGTGCGCGCAGAGACCTTGTGGGCCTACACATCAGTTAAGATGTTTACATCAAGAACTATAAAAAAGGTTTTCTTTATTGTTGTTATTATTATTATTATCAGTATTATTATATAAAAATCAACATTGTTGTGATTTTTAAAAAATCATATATTTATTAATTCTACTTATTATTATTATTATTATTATTATTATTATCTACTAGTACTGTTACTGTAGTTGTCATTGTTGTAGTTTTTCGGAGTTTATTATTACAAATGTTATTGTTTTTAATAAAGTTTATCAGTTTAAATTTTCTAAGGTTGTTTTTATTAGTAATAAGTTTTATATAGTTGCAACAACATTAAAGTTTTTTTTATTTAATTAATTTTTTTAGTAAATATACCGCTTTATTATCACTGCTACTACATTATAGATGGATACATAAATAAATGAAAGGACGAACAGATAGACAGACTTTGTTTTTTTTAAACCATTGTAATTTTATCAGCATTGTTTTATTTTACCAATAGGGTGTTAATTTTTAATATGGCTTTATCAACATTTCTATTTTATTTGTTTTTGTTCTGTTAAAATATTATTATATTTATCTGCATTGTTGTTTAGGTATTGTGGTCTATTATTGTTGTAAAATAGTAGCAATATATATATATATATATATATATATATATATATATATATATATATATATATATATATATATATATATATATATATATATATATATATATATATATATATATATATATATATATATATATATATATATATATATATATATATATATATATATATATATATATATATATATATATATATATATATATATATATTTTTTTTTTTTTTTTTTTTTTTTTTTTTTTTTTTTTTTTTTTAAATGGCTATACTGAGATCATAAAGCTATATTTAGATAACTTTCTCCTTTTGATTTGACTAGGAGTTGCTTAGGTTTCCAAAGCTCCATGATGCCATAGTAGAAGTGGTCACGTCTCTGCTCAGGAAGAGGCTCCCAGTCACCAATGAGATGGTTTGTCTTTTTCTCTTTATAATTTGAAGCATTATTGAGCAGCTTAAGTGCGTATATTTCTTTTCCAAAGCCACATTTGCACTCTGTTCCAGGTTCACAATCTTGTGGCGATTGAGTTGGCTTATATCAACACCAAACACCCAGACTTTGCGGATGCTTGTGGGCTCATGAACAACAACATTGAGGTTTACAGACATTTTCATAATGATGTTTTCGCTAAAATGTACCAAATGAAAAATATTTAGAGTGTGAAATTGATTTTCATAACAGGAGCAGAGACGTAACCGAATGAGAGAGCTTCCTACGGCTGTGCCTCGTGATAAGGTATGACATTTAAGTTAATATTGATTGTTGTGTTTTCTTACAGGAAAAAAAGTGACTGCCCGCCTCTGCTATTTAGTTTTTTATTTCACAAATCAAACCTTGCAACTTTTCCCCTTCTTTTTTCTTAGAGTTAGTCTAAAATATTCTGCTTTCCTCTCTAGCTGACTAGTTTCTTGTCTTCCTGTGTCTCTCTGTAGTCTTTAAAAGGTCCTGGTGGGCAGTCAATGTCGCCCACTGATCAACAGTCTGCTGAGGGCGATGGCCCTAAGGTGTGTTTCGCCCCCTGTGTGGCGGGGCAAAGCATGGAGTTGATTTTCTATCAAACTCTTATAACCCCCAACTGCATGATCACCAACCACTAAACTGACAGCAGATCACGCTTTTGCTGGGCAGTTTCAGTTTTACTGATCAGGACTTTCTCAAACCTCTGTTGTGTGTTTGCTGGGTTGATTTGAAGACCCTCAGCAACTGCAAGTGTGATTTTTGCAGTTGTGTCTTTTCAGTTTGTGGCCACAATTGGTGTTTTATGTGTGAACTAATGTGTCTGGAAAATTGAATACACTGTGAAATATGTCACTTCTGTTGTATTGGTGTTATCTAGTATCGTTTCTAAGAATTTGACGACTATACTGACAACCAAACAATTTTTTTTTGTTACCGGCCAACCCCTGTGCTTTAATACTAAGGATATGAAAGCCTACTGTTGATTTGTGACCAATAATCGTTACTTATTTATTAAGAAATACGGCAGATGTTGCTTGTTATATTGTGAAAAGTTATTGTTATTGTTTTTAATTTAGAATCAAATAAGCTCAAAAGATATTTATTGTACCCCAATTTTTGTTTAATGGAGAGAAGATTTTTTTCAACACATTTCTAATCATAATAGTTTTAATAACTCATTTCTAATAACTGATTTATTTTATCTAGACAAAAGGAATTTGTCAAGTTATTGTATAATGATAGTTTGTTCTGTAGACTATCAAAAAATATATAGCTTAAAGGGGCTAATAGTTTTGACCTTAAAATGGTTTTTAAAAAATTAACAACTGCTTTTATTCTAGCCAAAATAAAACAAATAAGACTTTCTCCAGAAGAAAAAATATTATCAGACATACTGTTGAAAATTTCCAAACAAATTTAAATATTAGTTAAAGATAACACAAGTAAACACAAGCTGTTTTGAAATTAAGTTTTTATTAATAAGGGAAAACAAAATATAAAATAGTCCTGTGTGCAAAAGATTTTGGCACCCCATTAAAACAGAACTCTGGAAACATAAATCTATCGCACCCGAATTCAATTTCTCTAGCTACATTCAGGCCTGATTACTGCATTTCACATAACACAACACATGTTCACAATCAAGAAACACTTAAATAGGAACTTTCTGACAAAATGAAGTATACTAAAAGATCTTCAAAAGCTAGACATCATGCCGAGATAAGAATAAGGAATCAGAAAGAGAGCAAACACTTTTTCACACCACTGTATATACTACAGCACGAATAACTGTTTAACATTGTACATAAGGTTACATTACTTAATGTTTTTTATCAACATGAACAATGAAATCACATTAAAAATACCATCAAACAAAGCATTAGTACATGTTTAATTTAACAGTAATTGTTCATCCAGTGAACATGAAATAATAGAACCCAGTATTCTTGTTATGCTACAAACCAGTTTTGAATTTCAGTAGTTCTTTTGCAGAAATATAACAAAATATGACACTTCTCCTGAAACTGTACAAGTCATGCTCAATAAGTTTCACTATAAACATTAGAACCAGTGTTTTGATCCATCTTCACTTAAATGCAAGTTTTTCAAATTAAAACAAGGTCTTAAGCATTTCCAAAAGTCTCTACATTTGAGGATCCAAAAACTGGAAAGTGTTCTACACACTAGCGTAAATGTATCCTCTATGTGCTCTCAGTTTATTCTGTCTTTACACTTTTGATGGCGATTAAACTATTAATTACATGAGCTGAGATCATTTATTTGACTGTCTGACATATTTTACCTCTAAGAGGAATACATAAAACACCAATGGACTGCATGGCGTGGTACAGAAAACACAAGTGGGCGCTCAGTAGTGTCGTGTTGTTTTTGTTTGTGTGTCTCAGATGGCTGGAGGAGCTCAAGCGGAGCAGGAAGGAGGAACGGGGACCTGGAGAGGCATGTTGAAAAAGGGAGATGAAGGCCAGGGTGAGGAAAAGACCAAACTACAAAGCTCCATCCCAGCCAGCCCTCAGAAGGGGCACGCGGTGAACCTACTCGATGTGGTAAGGATGGGTGTCGTGACATGTTTTTTTCTACCTTAGTGTGTGAACTTTCAAGTGTTTCTGCTAGGTTTCCCTAATATAATAAATACACAGCTTTCTATCTACATACAGTTGAAGTCAGAATTATTAGCTCTTTTATGAAATATTTCCTAAATGATGTTTAACTGAGCAAGGAAATTTTCACAGTATTTCCTACAATATTTTTTCTTCTGGAGAAAGCCCTATTTGTTTTATTTCGGCTAGATTATAAGCATTTTTTAAATATTATTAGCCCTCTTAAGCAATATTTTTCGACTGTCTACAGAACAATCCACCGTTCCACAATGACTTGCCTAATTACCCTAACTTACCTAATTAACCTAGTTAAGCCTTTAAATATCACTTTAAGCTGAATGCTAATATCTTGAAACAAATCTAGTAAAATATTATGTAGCCCACACTCTCAGAAAAAATGGTACAATATTGTACTAAAGAAGGTACAAACTCTTGTCACTGGGGCAGTACCGTTTTATGGAACAGAATTGTACCTTAAGACAAAGAAACAAATTTGTACCTTTGCAGTTTGTACCTTTTTAAGGACATGATTTGTACCATGGAAAACCAAAATGTACCTTTTTGTTTTTAAAACCTGCAAATACAATATTGTACCTTCACCAAAGCAACAAATTTGATTCATGAAGGTACCACTACAGTGACAAGACACTTTGTACCTTAACTGTGTCAAATGTGTTCCTTCAAGAACTATTTAAAGGCATTTTGCTATATCCAAACTGCGTCAATTTATTTTCAGTAAATATAAAACTTCAGATACATTTTTAAACAATGTTTTTTTTTTTTTTTTTTTTTTTTTTTTTGTGTAAATGCACCTATTACAATATTTTCCTATTACAATAAAGTATAAAATACTTTAACATAAATCAAAAGATTTATTTTTTGCTAAACATTTGACATCACTTTTCACAAAAATGTTACAGAAATCCATTCTCCTGTGTACAATATAAAACTTTTTTTTTTCTAATTTTCACACAATACCTTTGTAATCACTTAAAAGTTCATTTAATTTTTCTTAATAATAAAATAGAAATAGAATTATGTAAAAGTAATGTAATGAGATTGGCACAATGTTTATTTACTTTTACAATACTGAAATGTCTGCTTGAACACTTTGAATATGCAGGACTTTTGCCAGTTCACGTGCAAAGTGGAATGCAAACTCCAAAAGGTGTGGATATCAATAATGAAAAAGTATTCATCAGAAAATGCTTAACAAATGTTTATTAAAGTTGCATTAAATGTTTAGTTTTCAATACCTACAGTTTTACCAGTTGTTTTGTTTTATAGAACTTAATAATGAATGTTTATGAGTTTCTTTAAACATATGCTTTTAAATGATGATTCCTGTTTTAATATGGAAATTATTCATAAAATCACTTCGCCTTTCTAGTAATATTTTTATAGATATTGTAAAAATAAAGGAGTTGTCCAACACTTATGTACCTTTTTAATGAGAACAATTGTGTACCTTCATTTCAATTGTACCATAAAAGGTACAGAACAGTGTCATAGGAGGTCTTTTCTGTACCCATTTAAGGTACAACTTTTACAAAGGTACAAAACTGTTCCTTAATGAACATTTGTACCTCCGTGTACCTTTTTTCTGAGAGTGTACTGTCATCATGACAAAGATAAAAGAATCAGCTATTAGAAATTAGTTATTAAAAATATTATGTTTAAAAATGTGTTGAAAAAACCTTCTTTCCGTTAAACAGAAATTGGGGAAAAAATATACCAGCAGGCTAATAATTCCAGAGGGATAATAATTCTGACTACATCTGTATACTTGCAGTCCATTTACATTGACATTTAAATGAGTACCATTGCATGACAGTTGTTGCGACACAGTATTTCTACCCAGCACAAAATGGAAGCCCAAAATGGAAAAACTGCTCCATACAGAGGATTTTGTTTTGTCATTGTTGCTTTTCTGGCTTGGTGTATTAAGGGCCGGCTTGGACACATCAAGCCGACAGTCAGCCATTGGGTTTGTCAGGAGTCATTTAGCATCAATCTGGCTAGTTGGTTTAGTTTGTTCTACACGTCCCCTCTCGTTGTTGCGTTAGATTGAGTTGGTCAGATACAGCATGTTGAATCAGCACTCTGATTGGTTATTCCATCACAAATCAGAGTGCTAGATCAAAAAATGAAGTGATGTAGCAAGTAAACTATTCAAGTTAAGAAGGAACCCAAAGAGGTTGGCTGTAATTTTGCTACATTTCTCAAATATTTGCAAACAATATGGATTATTAGATTATTAATGCGGAAAAGACATCCTCTCACAAAGGCACAAGAACATGCACTCTTGTTTAGTTGGCTGCCATCCATTTAGTGTGTTCACAGGCAGCTTTTTGATCCAGAGGTAAGCCAACGCAAAGCGACGACACAGTTGGCTTTTTCTGGCACTAGCTGTTTGGCATCGGCTTAGTGTGTCCTTAAGAGGCAGATTTAATTGTAAGATTTGTTATCATGTTGAATATGCACAATAGGGTTGTCACGATACTGGAATTCAATACCAATCGGTACTTGAAATTTTAAAGACGTCCATTTCCCGCGGAAATTTAAGCGCTGTTGAGGACGTTCTTAAACAGCGCTGATTTGACATTGTGTTCACGTGCTTAACAGAAAAGACTGTGATTGGCCGTGAAGGTCATTGTTTCACCGAACTCATCACTGTTTACTGAGTGTAACCACAGATACAGGGACACTGGAGCGTTTATAAAGCCGCAGTTCATCAGCCTATCGCTCTTATGTCGACAAATCATTTGGTCGATGTGACTTTGAAATGCTCCAGTGTCCCTGTACCTGTGGTTACACTCCGTAATGACCTTCATGGCCAATCACAGTCATTTCTGCTGAGCACGTGAATGGCAAATCAGCGCTGTTTAAGAACATGCTTCACAGCGATTAAATGTTCGCTGGAAATGAACGTTTTTAAAATGTCAGTACCGATTAGTCTCTCCAGTTTCTGCAATTTTGCGGTATTATTCCTGCTCATTTCGGGTCTGTTCGTACAGAACAGCAGTGCCTTTACATCGTACACCCGACAGGACATCTTGGATATTGGTTTGTGCACTCCGGACAGTTTTATTAACAATCTTCGACTCATCCCTGAGATCGCCAGAACACCCGGGACTCACAGCCCTACACGGCCGGGCGGAAGTGCTCGAAGGCGGCGCAGAGAACGTAAACAAAGACGGGGGAAGCGCGGCGGGCTAAGAGCTAAGCTAAAGCTAACACCACACCGGCTCTCTTTACCCAGCATCTTTCTCGCCAATGTACGGTCACTGGTGAACAAAATGGATGAGATTCGACTGCGCATCAACCACAGCAAAAGATTATGGAACTGTAATGTCATGATTTTCACAGAAACATGGCTAAACAGCGGGATACCAGACAACGCTATATCGCTAACGGAGCATCAAACATTCCGAGCAGACAGAACGGCGGATGACTCCGGTAAGACCAGAGGCGGAGGATTATGCATTTATATTAACAAAGCTTGGTGCACAAACTCTGTCGTCGTTGGGAGACATTGCTCTGTTAACCTGGAATTTCTAATGGTTAAATGTAGACCGTTTTATCTGCCACGGGAGTTCACCTCCACCATAATAACTGCTGCTTATATCCCTCCCGACGCTGATGCCAAGCTTGCTATAAATGAACTTCATGCAGCCATCAGCAAACAACAGACTGCTCACCCGGAGGCTGCTTTTATTGTTGCGGGGGATTTTAATCACTCAAACTTAAAGACAGTGCTCCCCAAATTCCATCAGAACATTTTCTGCCACACAAGGGGAAACAAAACTTTAGACCAAGTTTACACAAACATGGCTGAAGCATATGCTGTGACCCCCCCTCCCCCACTTGGGTCAATCAGATCACCTTTGTTTGTTTCTCACCCCCAAATACTCACCCATCGTCAACCGTGTGAAGCCATCAGTAAGGACCATCAAAGTGTGGCCAGCGGGGGTGGACTCCACACTCCAGGACAGGTTTGAACACACAGACTGGAGTATGTTTGCTTTCCAGGCCACATGTGGCTCTCACACAGACATTGACAGTTACACTTCCTCTGTTCTGGAATATATCAACACCACCATAGACAGTGTTACAACCCAGAAACAGATCACCACATACCCAAATCAAAAGCCATGGATGAACAAGGAGGTGCGCCTCATGCTGAAGGCACGCAACACTGCATTCAGATCAGGGGATGCACAGGCCTACAGCACTTCCAGGGCTAATCTGAAGAGGGGCATCAAAAAGGCCAAGCACTGCTACAAGCTAAAGCTAGAGGAGCACTTTTCCAACTCTGATCCTCGGCGCATGTGGCAGGGCATCCAGGCCATCAGCAACTACAAACCCAGCCAGTCCACACCCACAGCCACAAATGTCTACTTCCTGAACGAGCTAAATGACTTTTATGCCCGCTTTGAAAGAGACAATACAGAACCCTACACCAGGAACACTACCTCAACCGACCACTCACCTATCACACTCACCTCCTCAGAAGTCTACACTGCACTGAGTCGGATCAATGTGCGTAAGGCTGCTGGACCAGACGGTATTCCTGGGCGCGTCCTCAAAGCATGTGCAGAACAGCTCGCTGGGGTGTTCACAGACATTTTCAACCTGTCGCTTAACCTAGCAACTGTGCCAACATGCTTTAAAACCACCTCTATTGTGCCGGTGCCCAAACACTCCAGCCCAACATGCCTGAATGACTACCGCCCTGTAGCACTCACACCCATCATCATGAAGTGCTTCGAGCGGTTGGTCCTGGCACATCTGAAAGACTCTCTGCCATCCACACTGGACCCACATCAGTTTGCCTACCGTGGCAACAGGAGCACAGAAGATGCCGTCTCCATAGCACTGCACTCTGTACTCACTCACCTGGACAATAAAAACACTTATGCACGAATGCTGTTTGTTGACTTCAGCTCAGCATTCAACACTGTCATACCCTCTAAGCTACTGATCAAACTCAGAGACCTGGATATCGACACGTCTCTCTGCAACTGGGTTATGGACTTTCTGACTAACAGACCTCAGAATGTTAGATCAGGCCACATCTGCTCCACCACCATCACACTCAACACTGGTGTACCACAGGGCTGCGTGCTGAGCCCCTTCCTCTACTCCCTTTTTACCATCGACTGTAGGCCTGTGAACAGATCCAACACCATCATCAAATTTGCAGATGACACCACAGTGATTGGTCTAATCAGCAATAATGATGAGACTGCCTACAGGGAGGAGATACAGCATCTGGCCACTTGGTGCACCGACAATAATCTGCTCCTTAACACCAACAAGACCAAGGAGCTCATTGTGGACTTAAGGAAGGGACGAACAGGCTCGCATGATCCCATCCACATTAATGGGATGGTCGTTGAGCCTGTCTCATCCTTCAAGTTCCTGGGGACCCACATCTCAAAGGACCTTTCCTGGACCACCAACACCTCCAGCCTGGTCAAGAAGGCTCACCAGCGCCTATTCTTCTTGAGGCAACTTAAGAAGAACCAGCTTTCATCAGCCGTCCTGGTGAACTTCTACCGCTGCACAATAGAAAGCATCCTGACCAACTGCGTCACAGTCTGGTATGGAAGCTGCTCTGTTGCTGAGCGTAAGGCACTGCAGCGGGTGGTGAAAACTGCCCAACGCATCACAGGGACTACACTGCCAGCCATTGAGGACATCCAGAAGAAACACTGTCTGCGCCGAGCACGCAGTATTCTTAAGGACACCTCTCACCCTGCTCACAGACTGTTTTCTCTCCTGCCTTCCGGCAGGCGCTTCAGGCTCCCCCGGACAAAAACCAGCAGACTGAGGAACAGCTTTTTCCCCAGAGCTGTCTTCCTTTTGAACTCTGCCCCTCACTGACTCTTTTGCCCCCCCAATACACCCCCCACACTCCTCTAACTTATACTCCTCACAATCACTGCACTATTTAACATTTGCACATTTAAAGTTTGCACATATTCATTGCACTGATTCATTTACTTGAACTGTACATACCCACAGCACATGGACATTTGTAATTTGTAATTATGTTTATCTATCTGCCACTCCTGATTATAAATAGCATCATGTACATATATTCATTTATGCAAATCTCTGTTCATAGCTAATACAACCTGTATATAATGTTGATAGTACATCCATCTGTAAATATCACCATAGTTTTTCTATAACTGCACTTTATAACTTATACCTGTATCCTGCACTTGCTGCTATTGCACTGCTGGTTAGACCTAAACTGCATTTCGTTGCCTTGTACTTGTACATGTGTAATGACAATAAAGTTGAATCTAATCTAATCTAATCTAATCTAATCTAATTTTAGTATCGTGACAACCCTAATGCACAATGAAGAGAGGATAAGTAAAAATTTGTCAAATGTGAGATTAGGGTTGTCAAAGGTATTGACTTGGCAATCAATACTGAAAATATACGTAAGCACTGAAGGATTTGAAAGCAACGTCTATCAGCTGATCCATCAGCGGATTTCATACATCTGCTCATAGACATTAAGCTGATAGATGTGGCTTTCAAATGCTTCATTCTCCATGTATCTGTAACTTCAGAGCCAATCACAGTCAAATCTGTTGAGCATGTGAACATAATGGCCAATCATCAGTGTTTAAGAACGTGCTCAACATGCTCAAATCGTCGGCGCCAATAACCTAGTGGTTAAGTGTGCTGACATATAGCACCATGGTGCTCATGGTGACCCGAGTTCGATTCCCGGCTCGAAGTCCTTTGCCGACCCTTCCACTCTCTGTTCTCCCAATACCTTCCTGTCTGTATCCTCCACTGTCCTTTCCAATTAAAGGTGAAAACCCCTTAAAAAATTATAAAAAAATTAAAAAAAAAAAAAACCTTGCTCAAATCATGCTCAGGAAATGGACGTTATTAAAATGACAGTATTAATTGGTATCAAAGTTGATACTTTTAGATATTATTTTGCTCAACAAATAACCATGGACTGAACCAAATAATGTTGGACTGAACCATTGGTTGCAATTCACAACCTCACTACTAGATGATGACAATTTACACACTGTACCTTTAAAACACAAAAAAAAAAATGCTGGGTTCCACTCCAATCGATTTGAGTTGGGACAACATGAAGGAATTAAGTTAACTTAATTGTTTGTACAAGTCTAAGTGGATTGAACACAAAACTATTTAGTTGTCCTCTCAAAAAAAAAAACTCAAAAACTGTTTTCTCAGCTTATTTTCAATAAGTAGTTTGAACAAACAGCAAACCTCATTTTTATGAGTGAGTGTTTGCTGACAGTGAGTTGGTGTTGATTCCGTGTGACCTCTCTCCAGCCTGTGCCGGTCGCCCGAAAGCTGTCTGCCCGTGAACAGAGGGACTGTGAGGTCATTGAGAGGCTCATCAAGTCTTATTTCCTCATTGTTCGGAAAAACATCCAGGACAGGTATGTAGAAAACCATGTCAAAGAGTTTCTGGTTTTGGTGTTTTAAGCAGAGTCCTGATGCTGTTTCCGTGTGCTGTTACAGTGTACCAAAGGCTGTAATGCACTTTTTGGTGAACCACGTGAAGGACAGCTTACAGAGCGAGCTGGTGGGACAGCTTTATAAACCTGCCCTGCTGGACGACCTGCTCACTGAGTCTGAGGACATGGCTCAACGCCGCAACGAAGCCGCTGATATGCTCAAGGTGACGTTAATAATCATTATTTATTTAACCCTTTCACGTGTGTAATGTTCTAATTGTATTGTGAAATTTACAAAAAATGTTGTAAATTTCATCTAAAATATGTTGTAGAACATATATTTTGACTTTTAAACAGCTTAATAATGATCTTATTTGTTATATGACGGGTAATAAGCGCCGCGGTTGTTCCTAGAGGGGATAAAGGTGCGATCTGAAATTAGTATTTACATTATTCATTTACATTTACAATTAGATTTAGTCAGATGCTTTTATCCAAAGCGATTTACAAATGAGGACAAGGAAGCAATTTACACAACTATAAGAGCAGCAGTGAATAAGTGCTATAGACAAGTTTCAGGTGTGTAAAGTCTAAGAAGCAAAGCATCAGTAATGTTTTGTTTTTTTTATTCATTAAATTATGCATTAATTTATTAGCACCCAACCCTTAAAGTAATGTAAAAATATGATTTGTTGTACAGTGTCACAAAAATGAGTTTCCTCAGCTGTATCCCATCTAGACATCACCCTCTCCTGCAGTGCAGTGTAGTGTAGATGGGATACAGCTGAGAATACTTGCGTCAGTATAGCAGTATATTTTTGTGACACTGTACAACAAATAATGTTTTTACATTACCGTGAGAGTTGAGTTTAGAACTGAGGTAGGGGTAGCGATGCATTAATGCGTAATTTATTAAATAATATAAATACTTCTAGTAAACTTCCGATCACAGCTGTATCCCTTCAGGCAAAAACCGCAGAAGAGACCTGACCTGCTGTATTTACGTTCTGTTTATTTATAATTTTTTTCCGAAATACATGAAGGTAAGTAACTGTTTATTCGGGAGAGGAATATAGAAAATATTTTAGTAACATAAACAGTGTGTATCTTACGTCCAGTTATATTGAAAAAAAATTATTATTGCCGTCTCCATAGACATCAGTGTGGATTTTACAAACCCCAAATGGTATGTTTTGCTTGTAGTTATGTGTATTTGAATGTCTGAAACCAAAAATAAATGTTATTCGTTTGAAAGCATAGATAAATTGTTATTTATGACAAGCACTGTGCACCTCTTTCTGTGCCTCATCACGGATAGTCAGATTAGAATTTTAGCAGTTGATGACGTGTGCTCTGAACATTCTTATCACACCAGTGTGATCGTACGTTTCAGGGACCATCCAAGGCTGATCATACCAGTGTGATCGTACGTGTGAAAGGGTTAAATAATAATAAACATGCAATAAAATGTAGGTTTTTATGCATGTTGAATTGTTTAATAATTAGCCTCTATTAATGTTAATTAAATATTATTTTTGCTTGTAGGATGCGCAGAAGAATCTGTAAAAGAATGATACCTAATTGGTATAATATTCTTATATTTTTAAAAATGATTATTAGAATTAATATAATTATATTACTTGTGATTACTGTAATAATCAATTGTATAATATATATTTATTATACATCAGGGCTATTTAATTGGCGGCCTGCAGGCCGAACTTGACCCGCAAGGCAATTTGTTCCGGCCCTCCAAATAGTGTGACCAAGACATCAAAACTGAATTTAGTTCAGTCGAAAAACGGCTGAATCTGCGCAGTTGTGCGAGTCATCTGACAATAAGTGAGTGGCGCGAGCAACTGAAAACATTTGGATCTTTAATCGTAATGGCTTCTTAACGCTGCGTTTCTGTAGTAAACAAAACAAATGTTAGACGAATTATTAAAAATTATTAAAATGATTATGTATGTATGAACGCACACGATAACAACAGTTCATTTAAATACTTACCTAATATAAAGCTTAAATTTACATTAGATGTGATAACCGTGAAACCATGATTATTCTTCAGACTATATAATTGTACAAAAAAAATCTGTAATTATTGCATCCATAATTGTTATGCAGTTTAAAACATAACATATGAATGTGTCTAAATGTAAAAAAAGCTTACTTAACCAATGCACTGCTTTTGTTGTGCTTTGAAACATTTGAATGTTTGTGAAAAAAAGGCTGATGTACAATGCACTGATATAATGTAGTTTCAAAATGCAATATATTAACATTTTAATGTAGAAAAATACAACATGAGTGTCTTAAGGAGCAAAAATACAGCATATGGGCTCTTATGTGCAGTTGTGTCATAACTTGTATTGCAAGTCATATCTCTCTATATTAATTATAAATTTTTGATTCTACTAGTAATTCTATGACGTCGCAATAATTTAATGCATTTAAGATAATATTTAATAACTGTTATAAAAGTAATAATACAGACAATATTGTATTAATATTAAAATAATTGTGAATATGTAACTCATAATTATTTTATTTAATACCTCTGATGATTAACTGCTAATAATTAATGTTAAATGTTTATAACAGTTGTGAAAAATGGTCATATAATTAGTAATAGACACAATAATGCATATTAATAGCCTTCACAATAATGTTATTATAATTTATTGTAGCCTTTGTATCAATATTAATTTAGTAATACTAATTATGTATTACTTCATGTTAAATAATTTCTATAACATTTATTTTTTAAATATTGTTATAAGTAATTATTACAGTAACTATAAATATATTACCTAATTTTACTATAATAATTAATTGTAACTTAAATCGTTTATTTATATCGTGTATTTTTTTTTTCTAAATAGATTTGTTATTAATCATAATTTATATTTAATTAATAAATTGTCATATATTACTAAACCTTAATTAAAGAAAAACCTTTAACCTTCAGGGTAACCTTTACAGTAATATTAAGTGGTATTAATTAAATAATTTTTATTTAGTTATAATTTATTAACAGTAGGGTTAATGTTACTCAGCTGTGAATTAAAAAGTATTTAAAATTATTGCAGTTTTAAGGGTATATTTTATCATATAAAGGAATATTGCAAATATTTCCAAACCTCTCTTCCACCCACAGGCCTTGCAGAAAGCCAGTCAGGTGATCGCAGAGATTCGAGAGACGCACCTGTGGTAAACGTCCCGCCGCTGATGTACAGCCCCTTCCCTTCACGCGAACCCTGCTCTCAGAGTCTCTTCTGTTCGGATCTCACAGACAGCCAACTTGAAAAATGCACTGTCAGTTAATGTCTATTGAATATAGTTTTATGTACGCAACGGACTCTTAGTGAACTACATTGAGGGCAACACATATCACAGCACATCTGCACACCGTCCCATTCTGAGATCTTACATGTACGTGAGCTGTCATGTGTTCCTGATGTAGCCTAAATTAAAGGTAGTGATGTAAACTGATCCAATTGTGTGTCGTTCTGTTTGGCCTTCATTTCTGGGGTTTTGGATGGGTTGATATTTAAAGGGTCACGAAACACCCAAACACATTTCTATGAGATGTTGACAGTCATATATGTGTCACATGTTGCTTAAAACACTATTAGGACACGTATATTTCACAAAAAACTGAAATTGGTTGTTTTTGCGTTTTTCCAGCAAATTCGTTCTTCCAGTTTCAAAAGAAGACATGAAGCTGCCTCACTACCACGAGATCATTGTGTAAAATCCAGTGTGGAGATTGGCGAGTACAACATGATGTCTTTGAGTTTTCAGCATTAATTCATGAGAAAGACTTGGTTTGAACCAATCAGCGTGGTCTAGTGTGTGAATGAGGTGCAACCGCATTAATATGCATGATAGCTTCGAAGACTGTTTTTACCTGTTCAGATGGCACAGAGATGCCACATTGTGTTGCCAACCGTAATTAAAACAAGTGGAAGAAGAAGAATTGTTCGGAGACATGGGTCGTCAGTGTTGCGTTTATAAATGTGCCACAATGAAGGTTTTGTGTCCATTTTCCCAGGCTGAGGGCACGACTCGCATGTGGGCCCACATTTGTGGAGTACAGTGGTCTGCTAACACGCGACAAAAATATGTTGGTAAGGATTTTCGCCACCTTTTGTGACAGTATATTCTATACAGTCACACAGCTGTTTGATGTTATTGTTTGCATCTACCGAAAAATGCTGAGGTTTTTTCTCCCATTCGGTGTGCGGTAACATCAAATTCCATTTAAACAACACGCTTCCAGCAGTTCCTCGCATTAAATATCTCGTTTGTCATGGGGGACATACATGAAATGTTTCTGAATGAAATACTCGAAATTACATGAAACTCTGGAGGAAATGTGGATAGCATGGCAATGATTTTAATCTAATTATGTGCTACAACATGTAACACGGGATCATAAAAGGAACATTCAAAAAGCAACTCATGTAAACACCTTAATCATATTATTGTCTTAATATTTAATTAAATTTTTTTTTTTTAATTTAATAATTAAAAAAATGGCAGGGTAAACAGGCTAAAAATGTATTAAGTTCTCACCACACTTTCTCAGTAGATTGATAATATCAAGAGTTTATTTTTTTGTATTATCAGTTTGTGTAGTATTACAAATGTTGTGTTGAAATATGCAGATCAGTAGTGTAGTGCTAATAGTGTACTATTACCCCCCAATCCAAATTTTAAAAGTAGGCAAATAAATGACGAAAGTCTGTTTCTTTGATTCATTAGCTATATATATATATATATATATATATATATATATATATATATATATATATATATATATATATATATATATTTATTATTATTTTTTTTTTTTATCTAGAAAACAAAAGCAGAGCACACTTCTTCAAAAACTCAAATACTAGCCTATACTCGAGTACATTTTTTTCCATGTATTGAATAAAACTGCCACTTTTTAAATTCATAATGGCATAATTATATTAAAAACTTACAGGCTATTTTACATATTTCCCTATTGTAATATAAATCATAATAGTAAATAATTTTCAATACGATAACACATGATGTATCACTATGATATCACTCTGATATGCAGTTAAAATGAGTACATTCGTTAAGTGCTTCTATCACTGTGTTTAATCCTGTGCATGAATGTATGATATAGTTAATGCACATGCACTGTGTTTTATTTTCATTGTTAATTGTGAAATAAACAGCCACATGTCCGTTGACAGTTACATTTTCGCTGGAGAAAACAGCTGTGCTGAGGAGAGGAACGCAGAGGAAACAAGTATTTCTGTAGCAAAGAACTGCAAATATGCAGATAGTCTAACAATCTATCGGTAAACACACCTTGTGCTCACGGTCTGCACAGCTGTGGTTTGCTGACTAAATGAAAAACAAGTTGAAAAAGGAGGAGAGGAATTCTGCTGCCGTTTTTATATCAAATTTAAAGGGGACTGAAGCGAGCATTTAGTTGTGTACAGTCTATAAAGTAATGCAAAAGTTTTAGGGGGGCTGAATGGAAATATAGGAGGGCTAAAGCGACGCCCATACTGTTTTATAATTTTACTTGAACGTTTCAGCGAGACATTCAGCTGATTTGTTGTGATCTTCGAAAAACTCAGAAATCTTCTCACAGCTGCTACGGTCGTCAGGGGGCGGGAAATGGCGCAAATTAAACAAAAATGCACCAATTGCAACAAATTAAGATGTGAGTTAAAATATTTGGTATACAGTTAACAGAGATGCGAATACACATAAATTAGGGAAGTTTAATCACCAAAACAAGTGAGTATACCGTCATTGATACCGAGGGTATGATCCTCAACGACTATTTCGAGCACTTTTTTTTCTTGATATCAGAGTGAACTTTTTTTTATAGTCCACTTATTACTCCATAGTTCAGAGAACAGTTGAAGCAGCTAGGGAAAAAATGTTGTTGAAAATATTTAATACGAACAAACCCTTCAAATATTTCCTCAGAATACAGATATAAAAAAAATGGTGTATGTTTCTGAAGTGAAAAATGTATGTAAAAAACTTAACTAATCCTATATTTCGTGGAAACCGTTAAGTGCACCTTTAATTCAATAACAGAAATTGCTATTTCTTTTCCCATGTTGGGTTATATAACATCGGAGATGCATAATTTTCTTGTGTTTTAATAATTGAATAGTTTTACCTATATTTATTTTCACACAAAAGAGTTAATTGCTGCAACTTTATATGTATTATTATGCTACTGATATAGCCTAAGAGGTTTTTCCATTACCGATAATACTTTATTAAATAATTGAATGAGCATCATTTAGTGAGTAGGCTGAAAGAGTATTATGCTATTATTTATTCAGTAATTAATATACTGTGAAGCACAAATGTACAGCCAGAGCATGTTTGTACGTTCAGAAAAATATTTTAAACGTATCTCCATCAAACAAACAAATCAATACACGATGACATGAATTGCTCTCATTTCTGCAGTCGACGTCTATCTCAGTCTTCCTCCCATCTTGCCTTTGCCGCGTCCTTTGGCACTAAAAGACAGAAAAAGCGAGTTTGAAAATAGTTTCTGGCTTTAACCCGAATGTTATTCAACACCCAAAGCGGTTAGTGACATTTTAGGCTTGTGCTTTTTTTTTTTACCTCTGGTGATCCTTGACGCGGGAAAGCAGCTGATTTATCTGTGAGAGAGAAACAGCGACTGTATGTGCTGTGATAATGAACGCGGCACATTTACCTCAAAACTCTAGCTCTTCAGAGTTAACTGGGTTTAGTTAAACTGCCAAACGATAAAAGCTCCATAAAGTCTCATTAGCGAAGTAAAGTAAGTTGAAGTAGTTTAGATATCACTTACGTCATATTTCTGCCGTTTCAGTTTATCGTTCAGATCGTATTTTTCTGCTTCCAGCGACATCAACGACTGCCACAGCTCAGTGGCTTTATCCCTGGAACGAGTGACAGAAATGAGGTAAGTTTTTATTCATCCATCCATCCATCCATTCTATTTTGTGTTTCTTTCCAAAATGTTAACCCAACCCAGTGTGTGTATATATATATATATATATATATATATATATATATATATATATATATATATATATATATATATAACGTTCTCGAAACGTCCTCTTTAAGGCTAGTTGCAAAATATCCTCCCTGCAACGATCTGGGAAGCTGTCAAGGCATTGGTAACGATAACACTTTATAATAACTGCACGCTATGAATCATTTATTAAGCATTGGAATGTAGTAAATCATTTGTGAAGCATTATATCTACATAATTTGAACGTAGTTTATAACTAGCTACACTATGTTTTATTGATTTATCACGTGACATGTATTGGCCTACTGTATGTGCTTAATGATTTAATTTTCTTACTTTCTTATTGATTAATTTTTCACTACTAAATTAAGTATTGCATTATTTTTAAAGCAAATGTTTAAGAGTTTCTGGTGGTTTTTCATTCAGAATGGGTAAGTAATGATTAATAAACTATTCAAATTAGCATTTATAAATCTTTTTATTCAGGCATTAAGTAGTAGTTATTTTGTATGTTAATAAATGCTTTATTTACACAACACATGCAGTTTTGTGACCTAATTTAAAGTGAGGGCTAGTTGTGTTTTATAAATCTCTTGTAAATGACAATTAGACTCAATTTTATTCCAAACAGAAAAAAGGAAATGAATGGCAGAGTGATTCATATACACTGCTTAAAAAATAAAGGGAACACTTAGGGTGTATTCTCATTAGGCACGGTTACTTTAAACCGTGCCCAAGCGTGCTTGTCTCCCCTCCTCTCTCCCTCGACAGCCTGCACTCACACTGCATCTTTACCTACCGAACCAGAGCACACTTATATCATCGTTGATGCGACTGTTCAGTTTAACAGAAAGAGAAGCGCTCCCGCTCAGCACAGTGGACATTGCTTTAGTAATATCGTTTTGTATTATTTTTAGTCGTTTTGGATGCACTGACATGCAGTCAAGTATTTTGGCGAACAGATCCACAACTTTTGACGCTCATAGATTATCATAAAAGTCATCGTGCTGCAGGTATTAGGAGGTTTGCTGAAGGTGTAGCTGACATGCAGCAAGGGGCTTGTGTCTTTGATAAACTATGACAGTACGCGTTCATTGAAAAGTACGAATGATTACTGAATCCATATTAAACAGTCCCTTAAACCACCTCTTCCAACCAGGCCAGGGCCGGCCAACTGAACCGCGCCTGGGCCCAATTTGGATCACTCACACTTGTCAAACGAACCGGGAAACGCACCTCGGCACGGTTTGGATAGCATAGTATGAGTATGCCCTTAAACAACACAATGTAACTCCAAGTGTTCCCTTTGGTTTTTTCGAGCAGTATATATACAGTGTATATATACAGTACATATCACCTCATGTACAGATTATATGCTTTATTCAGTTTTAAATGCTACCAATGTGAGTTTAAATATCATATCATGTGACATTTATTGCAGTAGCATATCACCTCAGATATTGAAAATAAAACAGCCAGCAAACGGTTTGAAAATGAAAGTCTGAACTGTGCAAACCAACAACACCAGTCTCTCAGCCTATGCACTTTTAATAACGTTAAAGGTGCTGTATGTAAGTTCTTGACTCTTCTAAAGCATGAAAATACCATATTATGTTTGCAGATATTTAAGAATCATGCTAAGTGAACATACTTTTATCTGAATAACAATGCTGAAGTCAATTATTTAACATTGAAAATGTGCGTTACTGCCGGAACTGTCTTTGTTTTGTTTCTTTTAACCCGCCTACTGCTAGTTTAGCCAATTATATTTCAGCACCCAGAGTTGCCTTGTTGGAAAACCACGTATTTCATTCATTCATTTAGAAAAGCTCTCAAAGCATGTGCCATGACCGAAATGTGACATCTTGTGGACAGTAGCAGAATCCAAAATGAGACACAGATTCAGAGTTCCACATGAGGTTAATAATTAGCAAATGATACAAATATTATGAGCGTAAACATTACGTGAGCGGGTTAAATTGTAACCCCGTGTCCTAACAACACGCTACATGGCGAGATTTGCAGTGATAAGCAATTTGGCTGTTTGCTTCAGACGAAACATGACAGAAATTAAAATACAGCCATTCAGAAACTCATAATATGCACTCACTCGCGAAATAGTAAGGTTTATAATCTAATTAATCCTTTGAGTCACAGATCTAAGGTTCATCTGCTGCTGCTTTCAGTAGTATGGCAATAAATACCATGTAAACTGGCATTCAAACTCACATTATTAGAAATTAACACTGAATAAAGCACCTGAGGTGTACCTGAGGTTATCATTGTCAGTTTTTCCTGTAGTTCACCTATGAGAAATAGAAGCCATTTATAATATATCAATTCGAGGTGTTGGTTAGGACAAAAACTTTTTAATATGGAAAATGTTCCTTCTATCGTGTGCCATTGCTTTTATATAGAACACGATTTAAATCAGCCTTTAGGCTCAATCGTCAGACTCGCTCCTGTTGGTCCTCAATCTGGCAACATACGCTTGCGTTTGTTTTGATCCTAGGAATGCAATACCTAGTTCAACCACTGGGTGTCAAACTTACATACTGCACCTTTAAAGAAGTTAAATATGTATTAATTAGATTATAACCCTTACCAGTTCGTTGGGAGTGCAGTTGCTGGTATTTAAATGAATCGCTGGTATTCAAATGTTTCTGGTATGTCACGTTAGGACAGTGTTAGTCTGCTATTTATAATCATTTAAAAATTGCATTACTTACAAAAAATCTATTTTTAAAGACACTACAGTGATGTCGACAGTGGCGAGTATACGTATCATACTTGAGTTTGTCGTCACTTAGATGGTCAATGTTCAGTGGTTTGCGACGGTCAGCCAGGATCTTCTTCTTCTTCTCTCTTTCGGTCTGTTTCTTGGCACCTTTGCGTCCCTCACCCTTTAGTAGAGCAATAATCATAATATTAATGAAACATTCTACATAACATTAGCACTTCATTTGAACATCAGACATCTGGTGTGAAAAACAGACCTTTTGCTGTATTCCTCCATACTGATGGGTCATGTTAGTGAGAGCTTTCTTCTTCTTGGCATCTTCATCATGCTTCTTTCTCTGCTCTTCCTGCTCCTTCCTCTCTCTCTCTTCCTGTGAACAATTTACAGGGATTCGTTTACTGAGGAATGTGTATTGAAAAGTGGAATAAATGTTTTGTAGAAAGGATTTGTTTGGCCGAATGAGGGTTGATCTTCAACAAAGGTCATTCAGGACTTCAGTCTAGTTTGGAGTCATTGCAGAGAAGGTGTTGAGGGCCCGAATTTGATAGGAACTCACAGCGAGTCTGGCTTGACGCTCTTTCTCTCTCTCAGCTCTTACTCGTTGTTGCTCGGCCCTTTCTGCTCGCCTCTTTTCCTGTTAAAACACATAATTACACTGTAAAAAATGCTGTAAAACTACAGCACAGTTGTAATTCTTAATTTACAGTGCGCTTGTAAATTTTGGCAGTAATACTGTAAAAATGGCCAGTAACACTGTAAAATTTACAAGCGCACTGTAAATTGATAATTACAATTGTGCTGTAAAACTAAATTGCCAGTAATATTGTAGATTTTACAGCAATTTTTTAGTGTACCTTGAACCGTTTGGCAGATGTACAAATTAAATATATAGAATTCCAAAAATTATATATAATTTTTAAAAATATTATTTATATATATATATATATATATATATATATATATATATATATAAAAAAAAAAAAAAAAAAATATATATATATATATATATATATATATATATATATATATATATATATATATATATATATATATATATATATATAAACTTATAGACAGACAGACAACATGTTGATCACGTCACTTGCTCTGGATCAGTGGTCCTCAACCACCGGGCTGCGGACTGATACCGGCCCGTGTATCAATTAGTACTGGGCCGCACAAAAAAATCATGAATTTTTTCTGTTTTTTTTACTATCTGAGTCTGAACGATCATTTATTTTGAAAAATCACTGCATTCTCTCGCGTAAATCTCAGTCACTTGAGCACCCAAATTTAACCCACAAGAGGCAAAATGAGTAAGAAACAGACATCTTTGGAAAGTTTCTTTGCTAAGAGGAAAAGGTTTAAGAGAGCCCACAAACTGCAAACGAATGGATCCGCAACACATTTGTCAACAAATCAGGTGATTCCACCATGTCTGTGAAAGAAGATCAACTGCTGGAGATCGCGAATGATGGCGGCCTTTTAGGGGCCGTTCCCATATCGCGTCTTTTCTAGAGTTCAATAAATTTTAGAGTCATGTGACAAGAACTGACTGATCGATCAGCTTCAGCTTGTATGGAATATACACATTTCGGTAGACTAATATCTCAGACAAGCACAGAACACCCAAACACTGCAGTGCTTTAAAATTTTCTCCATAAATAAAACTTGTATAAGAGTGACAGCAATGTTTTGTCAGCTTGTCATCCTCTGAGAAAATAGTTGATGGTCACCTAGCAACGTACAAAACACCACTACCCCCAACATCACCACACACCAGAGGAGAGGAGACCGGGGTTAAACCCCTACTCTTTTTAAAGGACATGCTGGGATTTTTAACTACCACAGAGAGTCAGGACCTCGGTTAAATGTCTCCTCCAAAAGACGGCACTCACTGACTATGTTTCATAGACATCAGTAATCTAATTATTTGCTTTAATCTAGTTTAGAGAATAATAAGACGAAGGTGTTTACATGAGTTGCTTTTTGAGTGTTACTTTCATGATCCTGTTTTACATGTTATAGCACATAATTCGGTTAACGTCATCGCGTCACCGCGCTATCCGCATTTCCTCCAGTTTCATGCAATTTCGGGTGTTTCAACTGCAGTTTGGCACTTTCACTTTCATTCACGAACATTTCATGCACGCCCTCTGTGACAAACGAGATATTGGATGCAACTATGAACTGCTGGAGGTGTTGTTTTAATAGAAGTTCATACCGCATGCTGAATGGAAGAAAAAACCTCCGCATTTCACGATGCAGGTGTCTGTGGTCTGCACTGACTCGGTAGCTGCAAAGAGTGTCAAACAGCCGTGTGTGTGGACTAATAATTTTGACTTCAACTCTATGTGACGCATGAAACACTTTTTTAATTCTTGTCTTTTTTCAATAATTGTCGCTATACGCTTGTTTCACGTGGCCGCCATTTTAAAGAACCAAAGCGAGGCTGGGGTGGGAAGAAACCCGGAAGTATAGGACCAGCACTGTAAACATTGCAGTAACATAATGTGGACTATAAACCTCCAGCTGTTGCAGAGATTTCAAAATGGAGAAATGGTGTAAACATCACTTTAATATCATTCAGTTCAGTTTAATTTAAACAATTCAAAGCAATTTAGCATCAAACAACAGCACAATCTCTTTAAGAGTCATATGCTCAAGTGTCCTCCTTGACTTCAGTTCATGGCACCAGTTAAACACCATGGGGATGCTTTCCTGCTTCAGCCTATGTAACCCGGTGAGCTATAAAACACTGCAGTCCTCTGTAGCACACCCTCGTGTTGTCTGTAATAGTGTTGTCCCGGTACTGAAGTTTTAAAAACGTCCATTTCCCACTAACATTCAAACGCTGCTGAGCGCGTTCATAAATAGCGCTGATTTACCATAGTATTCACCAGTGCTCATCAGTTTACCGCTCTTCACCCAGTGCAAACACAGATACACACTGGAGCACGAAGCAGCCGTGAAGATCAGTCGAGTTATCAAGCATATCGCTCGTCTGTGTTTATGCTTGGTATCACAATCATTTCTGTTGAGCACGTGAACACAATTGCAAATCAGCACTGTTTTAAGAAAGTCATCAACAGGGCCCTTAATGTTAGCGGGAAATTGAAGTTTTTTCTTTTTATTCAGTATCGTGACAGGTCTAATATGGTGAAAGAATCAGTTTATTAACTCGAGTTTGATAAATAGCATCTAAAACGTGTGTTTGGGAAAGAAAACGTTAGCTAATTAGTGCCATTTCCCTTAACTTAGCTGAAAAAGAGCTCTGATATCCCTTTTTATTGTCACTATTCATTCAGAACGCACCTTCGGGTCACTCGGAAGGTGGTGAAATTATAAATTTGTGTCACTTTCTCTTCGCTGATAAGATATACAGCCAGGTACACAATGTTCCTATGTAACTCCCAACGATACTTCCGGGTTTCTTCCCATCGCAGCCTCGATTTCACTTTTAAAAATGGCAGCCACATGAAATCAGTCTATTCTCTGCACTATTTGGACAAGCAAGACTTTAATTTTGAAACATCTTATATTGTAGTCCAAAAAGGAAAGGAGATCATATAGCATTAGAAGAACATCAGTGTGAGTAAATGATGACTTCTTTTTATTTTATAGATAAACCCTCCCTTTATAAATAAACACTCACGATTCTGTTGACCAGAGCAATGAGTTCCTCTTCATCTTTCTGTCTCTGGAGGAAATGAGCCTCTATAAGAGATTGCAGTTCTGTTAAATCCTTCTCCTGGCGCTTTTTTTGGATATCCTACACACAGACACACAAAATACAGGTTACAACCAGTTTAAAAAAGTGAGAGGTGTGTGTGTGTTTAAAGCAAATGTATCACGGAGAAAACTCTCAGACTCACATCAAAATCTACTTTATCTCCCTCTGGGATCTTTGGGGCTTGGATATTTGAGAGATACCTGAAAATAAAAGATTTAAAGTGATGTCAAATGTGAATATGTAATTATGTAAACAGGAAAATAAAGAAACTTACTTTGGTTTGGACTTTGACTCATCCACTATAATCAGAAAGAGAGAGAGATGTTTTTAATAGCAGATGAATAGAATAGTTCAAATAATTTAAAAACTTTGCTCTGATAAATTACCAGTAAAACAAATGACACCACTATGTCTTTGCTGCTTGTTGGTAATTATACTTGGTGCTAAAAGATATCAGCATTAATTATAATTATTAAAAAAAGAGTCTTGATTTGATAGATTTTGTATATGAATTTATATGAAAATTTATATTTTTATCCATTTCTCTGTGAATGTAGACAATATGTTGGTGCATTTAAACATTTTTTAAAATGACAACAGTTTTATTAAAGAGTTAAATTCATTAAAATAAGAGTGGGGCCACCTAACATCTTTAGGAACAGAAAAATAATACATTTAAATTCAAATAAAAAACAAAACAAAATGTAATTAAGGTTCTTGTGATTTTTCCTTTCTATTAAAGTTTTATTTAAAGGGCACCTATGGTGAAAAATCTACTTTTCAAGCTGTTTGGACAGACATGTGTGTAGATATAGTGTATAGACTGTCATATTGGGGTGATATAGACACATCCAGTCCTTTTTTTTTCAATTTAGCAACATAAAAAAAGGTGGACCAATTGGAGAAGTTTTCAGACCGACTGCAACTTGACGTAGGAGTTCGGTCCTCCCGCCCACTGAATTGATTGACAGCTGCATGTATTAACATGTCCTGGTAGTCACGTGTAAAATCATATCAACAAGACCAGACGTGAGCAAAGCAACCGGGAATAAAAGGTCTGTTCAGTTCGCTAGAGTCATCAATCATCATCAAATGTGATCAAGAGTGAGTTTAACATGTTTAAAATGTTTTTAAAACAGTGCATGTGTTTAATGAATTACAGCGATTTAGCTTAGCTTTACTTAGCACAGCCGCGTGTCAGAACAATTATAAAAGAAGACGCCTTAATCCCGGTTTGTGGACGTTAAATCAGGTTTATTTTGTACATTATCATAACAGATATCCATACAGCAGTGGAGATTAACCTGTAGCCTGTCACATATGCGTGCAAACAGAGTGCGAAGCTAAACGCACACGCTGTCTGTCTCTCTGTGTGTGTGTGTGTGTGTGTGTGTGTGCGTGCGTGAACTTTTTAACGACATTGTGTGTGACTCATCGATGCAACTGCACAACAAATACTCATTGGTAAAGTTCTTACTGCAGTATTTCTCACAAACGATACGTGAGATCTGCTTCCTTTAAGTCTTTTCTGTTGTCTGACGCAGCCGAGGGAGGAGATTAAGGCACACAGAAAGGCACGTAGAAACGGTGGGTGGGGAGGACTAGCCTTAAAGGTGCAGTACGACAAAACCGCCCCCTAGTGCAAAAATGTATAAAATAGAATCTTGTAAAAGGTATAATGAAAAATCTGATGGGTGTTTTGAGCTGAAACTTTACAGACACATTCTGGAGATGCAAAACACTTATATTAAATCTGAAAAAAGGGGTAACCTAGGTGCCCTTTAATATTTTCTGCTCACTCATCGGGGTGTTCTAATATTTGCACCATAATCTTAAGTTATTTTCTGGACAGTGTGTGTGTAGTTTTATCTGGTTCTTGAATCTGATTGGCTGATAGCTGTGTGATATTCTGCAAATAACAGCACTTGTCCAGCCTCTTCACCCTTCACCCTTGTGTATTACTCTGCCCACATACAGCGACAAGCAGAGGACACTCTACATTTCGACAAATATTGCTGCTGTTGCACAACAATGTACTTTTGAGGCTTTTTTAGTTGAGAATGTAGTTGTTTAGATTGCAACTATGCAGTTTATTTATAAGGATATTGCCTATTTTTAAAGATTTATAATTTCTGAGAGACAGTGTGTCGGCAGCCATTAGCCTGTCTGAGCAGAGCAAAGACTGTTGACGTTGTGAATCCACAAAATGGCGACAGAGACCGCATAATAAGCCCTTAGAAGAGAAACAGCATAATTTCTAACTACAGCTTATCAAAACATAATTAAACATGTAAATGACATTCTATGTGGATCTCTCTCTTTAGTATGTTGTAGTGATGTATTTATACCATATAAATGTAGTGTGTTGAGTGTGAGATGGAACTGTCATATCAGGAATGTGTGTATTTTGTGTTGACCACTCTTTGTATAACCCTGAGTTACTTTTTGGTTTGCCATCTGTTTGTTTCTAATGAGTCTCCTGTTTTCGGTACTGCTGAGTAGTCTAGTAAAAAGAAAGAAAGAAGAAAAACACGCAAGTGTTTAGCGTTTTTCTTTATCGCAAACTCAACATAAATCTGCTAGTGTTTGCGCTGCTTTGGCTTTTTCAGGGATAATTATTGTGATATCCTGGTTGCAACTGAGAAATACTTGGAAATCTCTGTAGACTGATGGCATTTCATGCTGTTCAGCCGTATAATCTTAAAATGTCAGCAAAATCACCTGTTTTGTCATCACTTTAGACATAACGCTAGAGAATCATTCTCTAATCAACACTAGCTCTAAAGTGACGTTTGTTCTTCATACAAAAGGGTTTTGAGACTCTCCGTTTTTGATTTTCTTTTTAATATTCACGATTATGCCGTCAAACTGTTGTATAAACGCAATATCACACTTGTAGCAGCACACGCCTCCCACCAGTGCTGATATACGACCACATAGCACTGCTACTCGTGTGATATTACTCATATACAGTTTAAGTCAGAATTATATTAAACATAATAGTTTTAATAACTCATTTCTAATAACTGATTTATTTTATCTTTGCCATGATGACAGTAAATAATATTTGACTAGATATTTTTCAAGACACTTCTATACAGCTTAAAGTGACATTTAAAGGCTTAACTAGGTTAATAAGGTTAACTAGGCAGGTTAGGGTAATTAGGCAAGTTGTTGTATAACGATGGTTTGTTCTGTAGACTATCGAAAAAATATATAGCTTAAATGGGCTAATAATTTTGACCTTAAAATGTTTATAAAAAAATTAAAACTGCTTTTATTCTAGCCGAAATAAAACAAATAAGACTTTCTCGAGAAGAAAAAAATATTATCAAAGAAATTGTGAAAATGTCCTTACTTTGTTAAACGTCATTTGGGAAATATTTAAAAAAGAAAATAAAATTCAAAGGGGGGCTAATAAGTCTGACTTCAACTGTAAAGTATATTATTGTAATATAACATGTCAAATTATTACATTTGATATGATATTTAATGTAATCCAACTTCAATTTATTTATTAAAAAAATAGACAAATTAGACATAATCTGTAATGGTGCAACATAAATATGTGGTGGCACATATTTACACCCAACACACACTTTGTAATACAGTACCTTCCTCCCTTTTGCAAAACGAGACAAAACAAACACACAGACAAAAAAAAAGTTATACAAATTATTAGATTTATAAGAATAATACAATGCACAAGCAAACCTGGAAATAAACGACTGTTACTTACTGAACTGCCTCATCCATCACATCTTCAGTATCAGACATGACTGAAACAAATAGTGAAAAATAATCAGATATATGATGCGACATTAACATTTCATATGCAACACAAAATATTAAAATACCAATAATTATCATTGTTCCAATAAGGAAATAATCTGCTGTGATTATATGGAAATACCTATAAATATGCAGAAATAGATTCGTCTGTAAACCCTTACCTGTCTAGTGTGTTAATGTCAGAGATGGAGAAGCTCTGTGTTTAGAGTGCAGCGGCCCTCAGTTTCAGTACTAACATACTTGCACACCACGTGACCACAATGCCCTTTCATTGGTGTGTACCTAAACCCTTCATCTATTGTTAGCCGGTCAGATGCATTTCAGTGAAGATCTAAAACCGACCATTCTCTTTGACCCGCTCGCAGTATCTCTGTGAAACTCAATACGAGAGAGAAAGAAGCAAACGGCTTGTCTCCCATAACAGTGAGAGCAGAAAACACACTGAGGCCATGAGTGCATGTATTGTTACTTTACTTTAAAAGCTTGTTTGCCGTTAAAATGATTGTACAGATGTTGAAATGATCGACTGTCGTTTGAACTGTTGAGCTTTATTATAGCACTTAATAATGCGTAATAAACGTAGTATTCATAGCATGACGCTGAGACTCCAAGTGCAAAGCAGATCATAAAAGTCATAACGCAAAAACAGCGGGATTCGCAAAACACAATCAAACATTTAAACCACAACATGTTAGAAAGCATCATACCAGTAAAATGAACAGGTCTTAGAATCTCCATGCACAACAAATCCTAGAAAATGGGTGGACTTTCACAAAATATCATTTTTTATTTTAATTAATCTAATGTTAAATCAAAGCTAATACGACAAACAATAAAAAATATATTTTTTACATGTTAAAAAATGTTTTGTCCAAACAGCCGAGTTATTCAGGTTTATAAAAACATTTTAATTTCGATTTGGTTTTATATCGATTTTAGTTCAATTAATTTGATTGAATTTTCTTGTTTCCGATTCAACTATATAGCTGCTAAAACAATCACCTGCTTCGAATGTTAACACTCGATTGAATGGACCTAATAAGTGGTTATCAACTGATAGATATGGGCCAGTAGGGGCCTTCTGGTAAGCTCAGAAGGCTGTTATCATCTATCCACATGGTTATTTAGCTATACTAATAGAGAAGACTCCAGATCGAGATCTGTTTTTACATGACTGTGATGGTTGGGTTTAGGGTTGAGGTAGGGGTAGACGTTAATAAAATACAATTAATGGGAAATTGAATAAATATTATAAATAATTATCGTTTTTCCGGCTGCAGACGTATGTGATCTACAGCTGATTGATTAACCATATGGATGTATAATAACAGCCTTCTAAGCTTACAAGTAGACGCAGAAGGCCCCTACTGGCCTATATCAATCAGCTGATAACACCCATTCAATCGAGTGATAACATTCGAATCGGCTGAAACAATAGCTGACTATCTACGACAGTGGTGATTGCAATGATTTTTTTTGCTTTATTGAATGTTAAAAAGTTTTTATTATGAGTTTTAATATTATACCAGCAATGCTAAAAGCGCCAGTGGATACCTTAGATCTTGAAAACCCAATCATAAATTTAACAGTGATCGTTATGGCTGGAAGCCTAGCGACTAATAGCCAATCACATGCCCCAAATTTACAAGCTTACAAACTTTAACAAACGTTAACAAACAATAATAACAAGATGTGCAATGCTAGGGCATTTATGTTAATAAGTCATGTCCCGCATTATATTTAACTGTATATTTGATCTATTTTAAGCGTTATAAAGATTTTTAATTGTGATAAAGATTTTTTCATAGTCACTGTGGTCACACAAAGCTATATATTTTAATACTTTTAAAATGGTTTTAATATTTAAACATTTCTATCATTTAATTTTTCTAAATTTCCTTTCATTGAGTGCAATGCACAAGCAAAGAGAGCTCCGCCCATGCACTGCTTTGATTGGCTGATATTAACTGAATTTGTTTTGTCTTGTTGTGTCGCTTCTGTTTTGTGCTTGTCTTTATAATCGTATAATGTCACAGTTGATTAGCATATTGCATAAAGATGCCGTCACATTTGCTCTCGTGATGAATATCTGCGAGAAAAATTGTAATAATAATCAATGTAGTAGCGAAAGATTTCCTCTCATAAATTTTGTAACCGTACACAGTACCGTCAACAGTATAGAGAATTTCTCCACAAAATACTGCAGAAACGTTGCTAATGCTAATTGCTTTAGTTTTAGTTACTGGTGGCCGTAACTCTGGTGTAACTGCTTATCAAATGTAAAGATGTAATTAATATAAAATGTTTATGCAGTTGCACACATCAGCATAAAAATACAGCAAATATTGCTAAATGCAAATAATAGAATGCATAATAACCATATAACCATGCATAGATATAGGAGCAAAAATAAATAGGCTTATTAATGTTTAAAAGATTGGCCAAAACATTTTCCACTTAGAAACACTTGCGTCCAATCAAACTCTACAATGCACTTGTCACATCACTGTAAAATTACCCTTTAACAGTTGATCTTGTGATTCATGGGTGTCTTTCCTTATATTTAGTTTTCGATTATATTATAGGTTATTGATTTCTCTTGTGGCGACGCAGTGGCGCAGTAGGTAGTGCTGTCGCTTCACAGGAAGAAGGTCACTGGTTCGAGCCTTGGCTGGGTCAGTTGGCGTTTCTGTTTGGTGTTTGCATGTTCTCCCTGCGTTCACGTGGGTTTCCTCTGGGTGCACCGGTTTCCCCCACAGTCCAAAGACATGTGGTACAGGTGAATTGGGAAGGCAAAATTGTCCGTAGTGTATGAGTGTGAGTGAGTATGTATGGGCAACCCCCAGAGATGGGTTGCGGCTGGAAGGGCATCCGTTGCGTAAAACATGTGCTGGATAAGTTGGCGGTTCATTCCGCTGTGGAAACCCCAGATTAATAAAGGGACTAAGCCGAAAATGAATGAATGAATCATTTCTCTTGTAGCTTGAAACAATTTGTTGTATAAGGAATATTACATATTTTCATACAACAAAAAAAGTACTGGCAGCTCATTACTGAGCAACCAGACAATCATTTCAAACTACAAAAAATGCCAATAAAAGTCACACTGTAAAACTTTTTAACATCAAAAGTTGTCAGATCAGAGGTCAAGGTCACATAATGCAATTCAAAAGTTTCAGTAATATGTGAAAAAACACCCACAATACCTGTGAACCCTCCCGTTTTCCCCAGGATTTTCCAGTATTTTCTATCCCGCTATCATGCCTTAAAGGTATGTTCCTGTATGTCTCCCGTGTTTTCAATCTTTTATGAAGGGTGGCAATAAACATTAAAGAGCCGATCCTCCCTATACGCAAACCATACCACTGAATCTTGAGGGGACACCCCTTGCTCTTAAATGTGAATCTGTTTGTGCTTTCATATTATTTAGACATGAAAACACATAGCGAAATAGATATAAAAATTGCGGTATTCTCTTGCTTTCCATTACAGCTGAGTGCATGCCCCTCTTACGCAATCCTCAAAACAGTGAGTTCATGTAACAGTGCGTGACTGTCAAACACACTCCAAGGTGATAAATACATGCTGTTTCCCAAACCGATTCTGTACAAGTGAAGCGGAGCGAAGTGGACACTCTGGGTTTTGGGTGTGTGTTTGAACAGATATATACACATAATGATAATAATAATAATAATAACAACATCTAAACATGTTAATCTTGGTGGGTTTTCTTTTAAACGCAACAAATTTTGTCTTAAATTAGCATAAAAAGCTAGGAAAGCAATCGAATGCTTTCATTATCGATCTGTGCATTTTTAAAGTGATGTCGCTGTTATTTAATGCAATCAAACAAAAAATTCGAAATGAGAGATTAATTCGCTGCTCTTTAATTAGAGTGTTTAGATTATACAGTGAAGAAACTTGATTCAATTTCTTTATAATAGCTATTAATTTGAATAGGCTAAACTGTTTTCTAGTTTATTTACAGATTTTTCTAATGTATACTATTTATTTATTTGGGGGGGGGGGGGGGGGGGTCCCCTTTGTTTTCACATTCCAATGTTGACAGGTATGCACCCATGAATCACAAAAAAAGAAAACTGTTAATTAACAGATATTTTTAATATTGTTATTGCTAATATTTGATGCTAGTTATAATACTTCAATGTGTATTGGTGGGCCTGTGCAATTCATAGTAATAATAATCAAAATTTTTAATGTCACAATTTTTTTTTTCGGAATTCCTTAACCCTGTTTAATTTATAATATGGGCCTTGCAGAATCATGCACATTTTATGAAACCCTCTTCCACTTCATCCGATCTTGACGCCCTTATTTCCTTGTTCCTGCAAAACATAAGGCAATACATCGCTGTTAATGTGCTAATGGCTTATCAAAGAGACAGAACAAGACAGTTACATTTGCTCTACATAATGGACGTCCTGTGCGTAACTCAACAGGCTTTTTCAACACATCCTCAAATATACAACAGCAAATAGATCAGCAATCCGCACCTGTTCCCTGTTAGTGAGTTAACGCGTTGGTGCCGTGACCCAGACAAATACATATGACCGACGTGCTCCGAGATCTTAAGTTGTGCCACAAGTGTGACAAATATGTGTTACATTGTCATCTATGTCACTGTCAAGGACAACTGCAACCAAAAGACTAGTGAAGATATTAAACATTTGCTATAGCTTCTGTCTGAATTAATAGTGTTAAGCCACAAAAATAGCATCCCTGCGCTTAGATTTGGGTGTTAAGGCGGTTAATGTGATATAATGTGATACTTTCATCCTTTGCGTAATGCTAAATATTAAACCGCTTTGCCGAGTGACATCATGCTAATCCAGTGATTGACTTCCATGCATTGGCGCAGCACAACAGCTGTGGCAGGGAATGCGACGCGCCACGGGCCTCCTGCTATACAATGCTTCATAGAAGGTGTGAGTGAAACGAACACGCTGGATTCATTCTTGACACGCCGGAGCTTCACAAAGCACTATTGTAGGAGAACGAGGTCAGGGACTTTAAATATAGCTTAGCATGAGAGATTTACAGTCGTGCTGGTCAGTTAGGACTATGACTTCAGACATTTGCTGTCACTGAACCGTCAGTTAAAACACATCCACTGCTCCACCCTGTTTTTGGTTCAGTGCTAGTTTCAGACACCATTTGATTTTAATTGTAAGCACAAACATTATGCTAAATATGGTGCGTGTTCTAGGAAAGAAATTCCTTCCAAATTTGGAAGGACACAAGAGCCTTATCAGTCAGAGTTATCTGGTTTTTAAAAATGTCCTCAAACAGTGTTTTTATTAATTGTTCTATATACAGACTCCCTAGTTTTTCGCAATTCCAATTAATCCAATGCAAAATCAACAAAAAGTAGCAAATTTTCGCAATCCTGCTAAATTCCTATTCCATACTGCAAAATAATCGCAAAAAATGTAAATAAAAAATGAAAATAATCACATAAAACATCTAAATCCAAACCATATAATCAAATTAGAATTTAGTTTGCAATTAATTGTTTTACATGACTTATAGATGTTGCATACGCATTACACGTGATGTTTTTGAGTGTCTCTTGAAAAATGACATCTCACCTGCGCCCTCACAATCATTACATTACATGACAGTGGGGGGAGAATGTTTTACAGCCTGTGTAGTAAGCAGACGGGTATGAAGCACGAGTGATTTACATGTGAAGTCAACGCAAATATGGGATTAGACATCCTGTGGCGCGAATTGGGCATTTTGTGCATTTGACGTGTTTCAGACTGCAAAAGAAAGTGGAAAACATCTAACAAATTGAGCAATGGAATAGACAGAAAAGCAAGCAGCTTACATTGATGGAGGTTGATTCAAAGATGACAGCCATTGGACGTGACTGAATTGAAGGAGATTATTTGGTGGTTATTTGTGATTGGTATTATGGTGTGCGCGAAATCGCTAAATCATTTCGTTTAATTCTTTCCCTGCCGTTGGTGAGAGAAAATGCTTCCCTGCCATTCACGAGTTTTACGGCAATCCGTGTTTTAGGTGTATTACGGTAGGGGAAGCCCTAAAGCAAGTTCTGAGGGAGGTACATGATGTCAGATGCTCTGGGAAGTGAAATCTGAGAGAAAGTAAGATTGTGGATAAAAATAAGAGTTATGCTACCTTCCTTTGGCTTAATCCCTACCGTTTTAGATCTGTTTTAGATCTTGTCTTGACAAGAGACTAAAATAAAGAAGCTTATATAGAATATATATATTATTTATTTATTTTATTTTTTATCACAAAATTTGTCCACAAATTTTTGGGAAGTACCACCACAAAATCAGTAATATTTTTGCAAAAAATCACAAAAAAATTGTAAAAATCTAGAAGGTCTGTATACAGTATGAATGTGAGTAAAATAAATGGAATTCGAATGTACACCATCCACCATCCACCATATTGTCATCATAACATGACAATTTTTTGCATCACTCCTATTCATAAATTGTCACCTGTGGCCTTATGGGATTAAGTGTCCATTGAATGCACATTCAGAATCTCAGCGAAGCTCATCCAAGTACTTCTCATCTACTTTTTTGATATACTATGAATTTGCACATATTAATCATCTCATATACTACATAGAGAAGTATGCAATTTTTTTGACCTACCAGTACTGTTTTTTTTTTTTTTTTTAATCTCTGTACTTATTACAGAATATTAAAAATAATATTTCCTTAATCTTTACTAAAAATAAGTATGGTTTAACTACAAATAAAAACAATGTTTATTGTAGCTAAAACCATGGTAATAGTTTATCCATGGCATTTGTGATGAAACTGTGGTCATCCAAATGGTAATCAATCTCCCAAAAATATGGTTACACTCCTACTATAATAAAACCATAGATCATTTTTGTAAGGACTGACATAGTGAAATGTTCCTTAAATGGGATATTTAGTTCCTGTAGTCCTTCTAGTAAGTTTAGCTCAGTAGTTGCTCTTTTACCTAAGAAATAAGGTCACCAACATTTTGTATGGACTAAGGATGAGTAAATTAACAGCAAGTTTAAATTTTGGGGCAAAGGTTTTAAAATGTCTACTTAACTACGTTAACAGAATGTTCTTACAGCATATTTTATTAGCTGGGTTTTTGGCCGAACTATTTACAAATGGACAATGCATTTTTGGTTATTGAAATAAGAACACAAACTCACCATTTGTCACAAATTTACCCTTGGCTGCAAACACCTGAAAGAAACACAAGAATGAGTCTTTTCAACTTGATTCAACTGTGGTTTATTTCAGAAACAATGAGAATGTGTAAAAATAAGAATATTATAATTTAGATCCTTTATTTACAGAAAAGGACAGTAAGTCAGTATAAAAGATGCACTGTTTTCAGACATTAAGAACAGAATATATGTGAGCAGCACACTCATGATTTTGGTAACAATATCTGGGAAAGGGATGACGGGAAGCAGGTGTGTTGATGAATCAATGTGCAACCTACATTGTGTCAAATATTATATACAAATAAGCACTAAAATCATACAGACCCTTCAAGATGAAAGAGCTGTTTAAAGACCAGCCCATTAGAAACACATCGCATATAAGCAGTCATTTCTTATACATCCATGAATATATATTGTTCTCAGACACCCAGTTACCTGGATTGTAGGTTGTAACGGATGTTTGTAACACCCAGATGTGAGTGGACGCTGACATGCTTTGCTGCCGCTACTCATCAGAATACCTTTTATTGTGGTTTTAATAAGCTACGGCTCTTTGGTTTTAATGTTTTAAAGACATTTTGTATTTTGTCTTTGTGTTTTATCATCTTCTCTATTTTTAAACTGTCGGTTTATTTTTAAATGAAAGAGAGAAGCACAGTCATTCCAGTGTGAAAGCAAATGGTCAGATTTTGATTGAAGTTTAGCAAAACAGTCGATTAACTTTCACTGATTAACTGTTGACCTTAAGACTAACAATGTGCACTTGCAAAAAAGACATTGTACATTTTGATTTGACCTTAAATTGTGTGTATGTATATATATGTATATATATATGGATATATGTATATATATACAGATACATGTGTTGTACAGTGACCTTGGGTTTCTTGAAAGAAATCTTTAAATTAAATGTATTATTATTATAATTATTTTTATTATTACAAATATACATACGTTTAAAAAAAATCTATAAATATTGAACACTTTCGAGGATTTAAGATCCTGATACCCATTAAACATATCATGACAGTCTTTTGAAAATGGTCCATATAAGGCAACTTTTTTACACACTTCAAGTTTTTTCATTTTTGTGAAATGAAATGGTTCCTTGAATGATAAAGGTTCTCAATTTACCTATCAATGTATATATCTTAATAGTACGCATAAACCAGAGTTTGTTTAAGACTTTTATTTCGATACGATGATGTATTTCCAACTGAAACAGAATATGGGGTATATGCCGAGCTAGTGTTTTACCATACTGATAAACTTCCGGTGACCTGTTACTGTGAGTTTTTTTCCCATTTTATCCGGTTCCTTTTACAGCATCAATGTTGTAATGTAATTGAAATACAATCAGTTAAATAGACTTTGGCATTCATTTAGTTGCTCAAGCGTAAAACGAGACAAAAAGCCGTTTACTCGCACGCGCCCGTCAGAATCGGCAGGCTAGTGCAGAAGCTCCGCTGAATATACTGGGGTAAAATAAATGCTCAAATTTTAAAGACATGGCGGGGAAAAATGTAATTTAATGCAGTGCTTCGTGTACAGTCTGAGACCCACTTTCTTGTCACACTTTATATGGGATATAATATGGAGATTGCTGATTTTTAAAGAAAACAGACCTTAAATGCGCTGATTTTGCATTGGCATACAATTCACAGGAAACGTTTAACCCAGGTTACTGGCAAATTAAAAGTCCTATTAGCATGCTTCGGCATATACCCTATTGAGAAGGGATGGGGTTTTATTTTTCGCTCCTCATCTTTCACCCACAGCAAACTAACGGTTAGAGGGGCGTGGCTAAGCCTATTTCACCAAAGCCGTCAAACTGACGTCATCAGAGGAGCACAGCCATTTTAGAGTGGAAGCAAATGGTCAGATTTTGATTGAAGATGATCAAACAGAAGATTAACTTTCACCGATTTACTGTTCACCTTAAGACTAACAATGTGTACTAGCAAAATAGATATTGTACATTTTGATTTGACTTTAAAAGTATAGATGTGCACTGCAGTTTGTGCACAGTAAATAACAAACTATAAAAAACAGCAGAAATTAGACACCATTTTGGTGCTCTCTGTTATACAGTACGTCATTAAATTGGTAAGCTAATTAGCTGACTTTGATAGATTGAACGGCATACAATATGATTGCATTCATATATTTCTATCCACTCGCTTTACCTTAGCAGGTGTGGAGCCCTTTGTTTCCCATGGACCACGTGGTTTAGTGACCTCAGCTGGTTTCTGCTCCTATCATAATGCAAAATCATAAACCATCCTCCATTAGATTTCCACAGGCTATTAATGGATTTTTAAATGTTAACATTTACCTCTCTAGAAGGAGACAGCAGTGTGGCAGGAAAGGGAAAATGAGAGGAAAAAGCCATAGCTAGAGAATAAGGAAGGAGACAGAACTAAACAAAAGATAGTATAATACTGATACCTTCCACTATTCAGTCCACAGATCACTTTAGACAAGTTAACGCCAAATAAGAAGATATCAGCAATGTATGCATCTTAACCATGAAAACAAAATTAGATAAAAATACAGTTTGTAAATTTACCAAACAGAAATGTATAGATGTTTCATTAAAGTGTCATTGTTTTCCACAGTTAAAATGAGCTGTCCATTGTACATGTTTGCCTTTTTGTAATCAGACTCTGAGAAGTTCATATCAGAATTATATTTAAAGGCCTATACACTGACTATCAAATATCAGTTGCATTTAATTAATTGATTATGTACAATTGTCTTGTTTCCTATATAATTTGTCATTTTGATATTCTCTTATGAATTCTCTTTCCTTATAAAAATCTAAAATCTAGGCATTATTTAATTGTACAAGTCATTAAAGAAGATACTTTGAAGAATGTTGGAAGCATTTAACCATTGACTTCAATACAGTAGTATTTGTTTTCCTATATGATTGTCAATGGGTACCTGTTTTCAGCTTTCGTCAAAGTATCATCTTTTGTCTTCAACAGATGAAAGAAACTCATAAAGTTTGAAACACCTTGAGGGTGAGTAAATAGTAAGTAAATTGAAATTTGGGGTTAACTATTCCTTTAATTTATTTTAAAACTATTTGTTATTAGAATTTTTTAAAATTCATCAAATAAATTGTGTCCTCAATCATGCAAATGTAACCTAAAATGTGTGTTGTGTATATACCGGCCACTTTATTAGGTACACCTGTCCAACTGCTCGTTAACGGATATTTCTAATCAGCCAATCACATGGCAGCAACTCAGTGCAGTTCAAACCGAGCATCAGAATGGGGAAGGAAGGTGATTTAAGTGACTTTAAACATGGCATGGGTGTTGGTGCCAGACAGGCTGAACTGATTATTTCAGAAACTGCTGAACTACTGGGATTTCACGCACAACCATCTTCAAGGTTTACAGAGAATGGTCTGAAAAAGAGAAAATATCCAGCGAGCGGCAGTTCTGTGGGCGCAAATGCCTTGTTGATGCAAGAGGTCAGAGGAGAATGGCCAGACTGGATCGAGCTGACTGAAAGGCAACAGTAACTGAAATAACCACTTGTTACAACAGAGGTATGCAGAAGAGCATCTCTGAATGCACAGCATGTCCAACATTGAGGTGGATGGGTTACAGCAGCAGAAGACCACACCGGGTGCCACTCCTGTCAGCTAAGAACAGGAAACTGAGGCTACAATTTGCACCAAAATTGGACAATAGAAGAAAAATCTTGCCTGGTCTGATGAGTCTCGATTTCTGCTGCGACATTCGGATGGTAGGGTCAAAATTTGTCATCAACAACATGAAAGCATGGATCCATCCGTGAATCATCTCAGACCGGTTTCTTAAACATGACAATGAGTTCGCTGTACTCAAATGGCCTCCACTGTCTCCAGAGCTCAATCCTATAGAGCACCTTTGGGATGTGGTGGAACGGGAGATTCGCATCATGGATGCAACTGACAAATCTGCAGCCACTGTTTGATGCTATCATGTCAATATGGACTAAAATCTCAGAGGAAAATTTCCAGTACCTTGTTGAAGGCAAAAGGGGGTCCAACCCGGTACTAGTAAGGTGTATCTAATAAAGTGGCCGGTGAGTGTATATATATATATATACACACTGCTCACAGGCACAAATATCTCCTTTCGAGTGTGTAACAAAAATTTTAGAGAAAGTTGCAGGCTTTTGCAAGATTGTGTGTTGCTTATATTTAATTTAATTATCAGAAAAGCACTTTCTTAAACTTTGAAAGAATGATTTGAGAAATGAAAAAGTATGAAAGCAACACAAAAACTGTTATCTTTTATTATGCTGTAGTATTTTTGTATTATTATGAAGTAAAGTATTCAAATAAAATAAAATAAAATGGTTCTTATATTTAATCAAATGCAATACACTAAAGACTACTTGAGGGCCATATTGTACTACAAAAAATAGAAAATAGAGCGTTTGACTAAATTTAATTATACAACCTAGTCTGAAACCACTCTTTACTGTTGCTTTGTCTTGCACCCTATGATCTCCTTGAAACTGTAAATATATATATTCTGCATTCTATGAGCACAAAAACACATTAAAGGCACACAAATTCCAATGAAAATGGATTGAACAAACGATTGTGGTATTGACTGCACATTATAAACGCCAAGCACATCTATCAATGTAGGTAAACATCTGAGGGGGGTTTACCTACAGAGTAAACACAGAGAGGTTATGTTTCTTAAATATTTCCTCCTGTTCACTTTTTATTGTATCTGCTTTACAGTATGTCTGACTGTGATCTTACAGGCTGGTAAGAGAAGCTGAAAATAAACACAGAGCCATGAGTGAAATATAGCTCAGGAGAGAAGGCTGGAGACGTGCCACATCAGAAAAGCAAAGCGTGTTTTAACATTTGACCTTCCGACATTCTCTCCTTATGTTTTATGTTACATTCGAACGCTAAAATATTACTGGGGCTGACAAAAAACCCATGTCCATTTTAAAACCATATTGGTATGTTTGGGTTTAGTTTTGAGGTTAAAAATCTTTGGTATCCCAGTAGCGTGTATATGCACTTTGCCCAACAGGTGGCGATAAACAACCATAAATCTTCCATCTGAGTGAAGAACAGTTGCTATTTACTGCATTTCACTAAAGCCGGTATTGCATACTATACAGTATACAGTTCTGCTCTCTCACAAATATAGGTATATATGGAGCATGCAAATATATATATATATATATATATATATATATATATAATTTTTTTACAAGGCTAGAAACATGACAAAGCATATAACAAAAAAATAAGCAAAATAATAGATTAATCAGTTTTTTAAATACTTTAACGGTATGTAATGCTAAAAGATAATCTAAAAAAAGATTTAATATATTGTTAAATGGAGAGACGGATGGAAAAAGACGGAAGGATGGACAGACAGAGAGAGAGATAGACAGACAGACAGACAGACAGATAGACAGATAGACAGATAGATAGATAGATAGATAGATAGATAGATAGATAGATAGATAGATAGATAGATAGATAGATAGATAGATAGATAGATAGATAGATAGATAGATAGATAGATGGAAGGCAATTCTCACTGTTTTGGTAGGTGGTGGTGGTTTTTCTGGTTCAGGAGCAGGTTTGGGTTCAGCAGGTTTTGGCTCTGGAGTTTTGGTTTTCCAGCTGTTAATGCGTCCAGCCACACCAATGTTCAGACCAGCTGTTTCCTGACATGGCAATTAGCAGAAATGTATGTTTTAGCATCTTGTCCAATTACTATTGCTTCATTAGCTTCTTCCATCAATCATGTGCTAAATCATGTTTCCCTCGTCTTGTACCTTAGTGGCCACAGGGGGGCTTGCAGGGCTCGGGGTGGGATTGACCACATTGCCCTTCTCCCACATACTCTTGATGCTCCGCAGCCCTTCAGCCACAGGCACATCCACGGGAGATTTGGGTGATTTGGTTACTTCTTTAGTCTGATAAACAGCAGATCAAATGTATCATACTGTGTCGTAAACAAAAAATGTCTGCTATTTCAGGTATGCAAGATTTAATTCCATCATTTTGAAAAGGATTTCATAAAAGCAAAGACTTCATCAATTAGCTTTTTTATTTAGAAAGTAGAACTTAAGTCATATTGCGCATTGCATGTTCTCCCAATCCTAGAAAACACGAGTGTGTTGACTTTGTTTATCTAAAGTCTTTGGTATTCCTCACCTGAACAGCAGAAGTGTACTGCTCCAGTCTGTTTCCAATCTTGCAAACTAATGGGGTGTGTGACGTCTTTACCGGGCTGGTGTAAATAAAGCAGTAGCAATATCAACAAGTATATCCCAGACCCCAGAATGTGTTTGACTGTTGAGTACACACACTTTTTAAGCTCTAAAACGTTTACTTACCTTTTTAGAGCAGATTTGTTGAGAAATTCTGCTTTCTCTCCGATCTGTTGACAAATTAATCATGAATACAAAAAAATTATAAAGCTTGTGACATAAAACACATGGTAAACTTATTGTACTTTTTTGTTATTGACACTGGGGTGTGTTCACACTTGTTAGGTTCTCATGGTTCAGCTGTTACAGATCAAAAATGGAAGGTCATTTTTAAGACTAAAGATAATTAAAATCAGATTCGGTACTTAGTTGGGATGCATCAAAGTTAAAATTCTTGCCCAAAACAAAATATTCTGGATGCACCTGGCTAAAAACCGAAACTGAAAATGGTTTTTAGTAATTATTTATTATTTTATTGAATAGTTAAAAGTAATTTTGTGTGATTAAAAATTGAGCTTAAATAATATACTGAAAAACAAACACATTTTATCCCTTTTACTGCCCCACAAAGAAAAACATTTTTGAATTGCATATCTTAACTCCTAATGTCGCTAGTTAACACACTCAATGACTTTTTTTTCAACATATTCCATAATTTGTAAAATATCAACCTCTACCAAATAGTTGATATTGTAATTTATAGGAAAAGTACCGAAATTAAAACATATACTATGATAAATCAGAAAATACTTCATTTTTATATATATTTTAAATTTCTGGACACTCAAAGCGCTTAACACATTTTGGGGGGAATCTTCTCATCCACCACCAGTGTGCAGCATCCACATGGTTGAAGCAATGGCAGCCATATTATGCCAGACCGCACACCACACACCAGCTGATTGGTGGAGAGGATACAGTGTTATGAAGCCAATTATGACATGGGGATGGTTAGGAGGCCATGATGGAAAGAGGCCAGTGGGCAAATTTGGCCACGATGCCGGGGTTAAACTCCTACTTTTTTCAAAGAGCATCCTGTGATTTTTAATGACCACAGATAGTCAGGACCTCAGTTTAACGTCTCATCCGAAAGACGGTACTCAGTGAGCAGTATAGAGTCCCCTTGACTATACTGGGCATTAGAACCAACAAAAGCCACAGGTTGAGCGCCCCCTGCTGGTCTCACTAACACCACTTCAGGCAGCAACCTAGCTTTCCCATGTGGTCTTCCATCCAGGTACTAACCGGGCGCAGCCCTGCTTAGCTTCAAAAATATGAAAAGATTTAGAAAATATGAAGTGTAAGTGTAATTTTAAAAAATTATCAAAATAAAATCTTGTTTAATATTAAATCATCTTCATTTTTTAAGTATGACAAAATATTTCAGAATCTTATTTAACATGTTTTTTTTTACAATAAAATCAAAATCAAGTGTAGTAGTGCAACAGGATTATGTTTGTTTGATTGTTTTGTAAACCAACAATGCTATGTGTGTGAACCATTATTGAAAACAGACAATCTTTAAGTGAATTTCGAGAGGATCACGTGCTTACGATTGCTTGCAGCCGGTCCCACATTATTCAAATTATGATTCACCAAATCAGACGACTAAGCCACTATAAATACCCTAAGTTCCATATAACAGCTATTTTCGTTTTGAAGAATCCCCCCTTCCACCCCTACTCCTCCTTTCCTAGATGGGTGGCACGGTGGCCCAGTGGTTAGCACTGTTGCCTCACAGCAAGAACGTCACTGGTTCTAGTCCTTACTGAGCCAGCCGACGTTTCTGTGCTGAGTTTACACATTCTCCCCGTGTTCACGTGGGTTTCCCCTGAGTTCTCCGGTTTCCTTCCACCATCCAAAACATGCAACTTCAGTTAATTGACGAATCTAAATCGGCACCATAGACATGCTCCAAGTAAGTAGTTATCTCTTAAGAGCAATCACTATCTGTTCATTAGCTACTACATCAGGGGAGTTCTCGAGATCTACCTGAGCTCAAACTCCCCTCTCATTTTGCAAACAGGAGGGAGCCCCGGGCTCGCGGATTTTATGAGCTCAGGGCTCTCTCCCGGGACAGCATGCCAAACAAGCTTTAAAATCAATCATCAGCTAACTGTGAACTTTTGAAATGACTTTAACAATCAATATTTAATACAGTCAAAATATGGTCAACCGTTTGGTAGAACAGGCAGTTAAAGGGTTATTGACAGTAAAAAATTTTATTCAAGAGGCGTCATTTTAATAGCATTGCCATGACAGCACAGTATGCAATTACAAGCAGCAGTAACAATTATACTATATAGAAATGTGCTGTTGGCAAGTTATTTGAGCGATATTTGCCTTTCTAGTGAGCAGGTGCAGTACATATATGGATTAATATACATGTAAAGTAGGGGTATAATAGGGGTATAGATTAATCCTAAATTTGTAATGATTGCAGTGAGATTGCCTATCGCGTCATTCAAATCACATGTATGAAAGCATTTAGGCTTTCCTGTAAAATATAATGTGATGGAAGAAGTTGTGGTGGGTTATTCGGGATGTGGTGGGTTTCATTAAAAGTGTTTTCTGTCACTACTTGTTTAGCCTGCATTAATGCATTCAGTGTAAGCTGCACAATTAATCATTAAAAGATCAGGATCTCAACACCCACGCAACATAAATGATAAACAATGGAAATTTGCATACGTTTATAAAACTTAAAAGATTCAGTCTTTAGTCTTTTGAGTTGGTTTTGAAGTTACAAATAAACAGTCAAATAACACAGAAATGCTGGGATAACAGTTTATGGTTTAGCTAAAACCACTGATATTTGTGTTAATAATTAAAATCACCGTCATATGCATTTAACTTGACTCATAAGTGAAAGTTGAAGCCAAACATCAAAAACATGCCACTGAATAATTCTTAAAAAATGACACATCAAACATGAGGTTTTATGAGTGAAAAACTGAATCATTTATTGAAAATGAGACTAAAAATAAACATGGGTTGTACAAATGATAATGTTAGATTTCTACATTTAGCGTCATCAGCAACAGTAGTTGTAACAGTGAATTTTTCACAGTACTGAATATTTTACAATTTATTTTAATTCAGCTGATTATTTCTTCATTTTATTTTTAATAAGTTCAAAGTTCTAAGTTCATTTTGTTGAAACCAAAAGTTTTTTGTAATAAATGGAAAGCAAATTACATTCTTCTCCCCTTTTTGGCTGATCTGAAAAATGGTCCGATCTGAAAAATGGTCCGATCTGAGACTAAAAAACATTATGTGATCCGAACCATGAGATTTGTGATCCATTACACCACTAATGTACAGTACATGAACATCCACAGACTAATTAGCTATTTTGAACTTTGTTCATCGCGCGCACAGAAGCTAAATCAACAGTGCAATGCTGCTCTTGCATTTTGGTCAGTGTAGCAACAAGCCACCATTGTGCAGCCATTAAAATGAATGGGTATTATAGTGCAAAGCGCTGTGCTTTTCAAGCCTGGTGACTGGAGAAAAAGTGAAACCAGCACCTTGAACACTGCTGAAAAGTGTGACACAGCATCGCCTTTATTTTGGTTCCAACTTTTGGCCATTCTACTCTTTCAGTGGTGAAAAATTTGGGAATCACACTTGTTTACATGAACTGCACTTATAGAGGAATAGCACCAGTTAGCTGTAATCAAATCAAACCTGCCAAGTGTGAACACACCCTTAGAATAGATCAGAGAAACACTGACCTTTGCAGATGCACCCTTCGGAGCGATAAATGCTGCTTTGCTTCCTTCTTTCGACTCTTCCTTTTGTTTCTTTTTCTCAGCTGCCTCAGCTCTCCTTCTCTCAATCTCTTCCTTCATCTTCCTCCTCTCTTCCTGTTACAAAAATATACGAAAATGTGTACAACAAAATGGCCCTTCACATAGAATGCATGTTCTGTTTTTGTTTTGTGTGAAACATATGAAATCAATGACTCAGTGAGTTAACAACTCATTCCTAAAGATGGTCACTTGACTAATTTGTAGATGAATCTTTGAATTAACGATCAGTGGTGTAAAGTAACAAATTACAAATACTCAAATTACTGTAATTGACTAGTTTTTCTCAGGAATTGTAATTTGCTAAGTAGTTTTAAAAATGTGTACTTTTACTTTCCCTTGAGTATATTTTTAGTGCAGTATTGGTACTTTTACTCCACTACTTTCCTTCAATCTGCAGTACTACGATTGGCTAATGTAAAAAAAATCAGTCCTGCGATTCCAGTCCAATTATAATAATTTTGATAATGAACAATTTCAAGACATGTTTGGAAAGTGTCCAAGATCTTTACACACAATGACTAGACTTAATAGACTTAATCATTAATTTAGTTGTTCAAGCGTAAAACGAGATGAAAGACAATATAAACACAAGCACCATCAGGAGCAGCAGGCTAGCGCAGAAACTCAGGCTAGCGCAGATTTAAAATACATTTCCATATTTTAAAGACATGGTGTGGTACAATGGAACTTAACGCAGTGCTTCGTATTTGGTCTGAGACACACTTTATATTGTATCTCAATCAGGCAGTGAAGATCATTGATTTTTAAAGCAACCAATGGTGGTAATATTATAATGGGATGACAGTTCACTGGAAGCTGGCTCACTGAAAATTAAAAATCCCTTTGCATATAACTCCTCACAGTGAAAAAGTTAAGACACCCTATGAAATTCCAATATTTCCATATAAAGATATAAAAATCAAACTGATCTTTGGCTGGTCATCTCAGATGAACAACAACATCTAGACCAGGGGTGGCGAACCCGCGGCTCGCGAGCCGCTTGCGGCTCTTTTACTGCTCTTGTGCGGCTCAACCTCTCGCGCGATTTAATATACATTAACCAATTGACTAATGCCCCATTCACACGGGGCTTCAGCGTTGCACGCTGCAGAAGCTGGGAGTAGCTCAACTTTTCAAGCGCCAACGGACGCGTCAGCCAATCAGATCGCTGTATGCAAATACACCTGCTAGACAGTGGCCTACTGCTGACTGAATTTCATTTTCTGACGCTTCTATGACGATCGTTTCAGCTCTAACTTCAGACACGCCTTCAGTCAAGGGTTGACAGTGAAGCCCCGTGTGATTGGGGCGCAACACGAGTGACGTGCAGTTCGTTAATATCAATCGTCATGGCAGAGTCAGGAAAGCGTACAGCTAAGCGTAAATACGAAGATGAGTGCAGAACATTGAAATGGTTGAACTTTCTGAGGATGACAGACTTAAAAGTGTCCTGAGTGAAGGAACCGTGGAGTTTTGGAAGATTGTGCCCGTTGAGAGATATCCCAATGTCAAACAGGCTGCACTCAAACTGTTGTCAATGTTTGGGTCAACTTATGTCTGTGAATCACTTTTTTTGACACTGAAACTAGTGAAATCAAAGCATCACTCTGTTCTTACTGACACACATGTGAAAGAGTTACTATGAGTAGCCACAACTGAATACGAGCCAGACCTGAAAAAGATTGTGGAAACTAAGGAATGTCAGGTGTCCCACTGAGTCAAGTAAAATGAGGTAGGCTAATTTAAATCCATGAAAACTATTGCGTTATATAATTAGGTGTATAAGTTATTGTGACAGATATACTGTTGTTTGCGCATCTGTTGTGTGGCTCTTTGCAGTGATAAAGTTTTTTTTTGGGCTCATCATGCCAAACAGGTTCGCCACCCCTGATCTAGACTGATTTCACGTGGCTGCTATTTTAAAAGCAAAATCAAGGTTGTGGTGGGAAGAAACCCGGAAGCATTGCCTGGAGTCACAGAGGAACGTTGTGTACCTGGCTGTATATCTTATCAGCGAAGAGAAAGTGACACAAATGGATCATTTCACGGCTTTCCGAGTAACCCGAAGGTCCGTTCTGAATGAATAGTGAAAATAAAAAGGATATCAGACCTCATTTTCTAAGTTAAGGAAAATGGCACTAGCTGGCTAACGTTTTCTTTCCCAAACACACGTTTTAGATGCCATTTATCAAACTCAGGTTAATAAACTGATTCTTTCACTATATTAGACTTGTCACGATACAGAATTTTGGTACTAAAATTGAAAAAAAACGTCAATTTACCGCTAATATTTTAGCACTGTTGAGCAAGTTTATGAACACTGCTGATTTGCCATAGTATTCACCAGTGCTCAACAGAAATGACTGTGATTGACTGTGAAGGTCATCAGTTCACTGCTCTTCACCGATGTTTACTGAGTGCAAACACAGACGCGCAAACGACTGAACTTCGTGGCTTTATAACGCTCCAGTGTCCCTATATTAGTGTTTGCACTTAGCGAAGAGCGGTGAACTGACGACCTTCACTGCCAATCACAGTCTGCGCAGAGAAGGGGCGTGGCCAGAGGCACTGTTATGTAAAGCAGAGAAAGCTAAAATCCCGTTCAAACGCTGCTATTTCCACAGAGCTTGTTCTGTTTCTGTATTTGTGCTTTCAAATTGGCACCGCTAACAATTTAGCTAAAAATTCATATTTATCAGTCAAACGCTGTAAACAGCCACAAACTTCAGCAGCGTGTGCAGTGTCTCTCTATGAGTGTCTCTCTATGCGGCTGCTTTCCGTGCGTTCTACATCTTAAATAACCAACACGCTAAAGATATGTGAACGTTTCATATTACTTACACATGCAAATTCCGAATATATGTGAAAGACACTTGTCAGATTTTATTTTAGAGAGCAGGCATGAGGTTCAGCTGTGTGCTCTTCATTTCTGTCTGATTCAGGCAGCTAACGGTGCTAATAGCTGCTCTGACTGGACTGTTTACACCAGGGGTGACCAACCCTGTTCCTGGAGATCGACCTTCCTGCAGATTTCAGTTGCAACCCATATCAAACACACCTGCCTGTAATTGTCAAGTGCTGTTCAGGTCCTAATTAACTGGTTCAGGTGTGTTTGATCAGGGTTGGAGCTGAACTTTGCATGAAGGTCGATCTCCAGGAACTTGGTTGAGCACCACTGGCTTACACAGTGCAAAAGCGTGCGCTCGTAGGGAGTGACGTGGAGCCAATCCGCGAATCACAGCACATTATGTTAGCAGGCCAATCAGAGCCTCTAGAGGGTAGGCCTTACAGAGGAACTAGGAAATATGACATTTGTTTTCATGTTAGCTGAGTGGCTGTATATAATCAAAGTAAAATATATGAAAAAATAACGTGATTTTCTACAAGTGAAGCATAAGCACACATTGCTTTGCACCTTAAAAACACAACCAAGCCTTAAAAATACACTGTGGACCACCCCTTTAATCTAAGTAATTACTGTTTAAAGTGGATCTACAGGTATCTTAATCACAGGATGTGCTAGGTTTGTCACCAATGACTTTCCAATTTTGGCTTTAAGGAGATCTTTTCTGTCAATATCGCACAACCCTCTCACAGCATCTAGAAAGTAAAATTAGTATGCTAATCAGCATTCAGCTACACTTTAAAGACTTGTTTTCTACCTCCTCTTTGGCCCTCTTATCTGCCAGCTGCTGTTTCTTCTGCTTCTCCTCTTCTTCCAGGACCTTCTTCCTCTCCTCCCTCTTCTTCCTCAGCTCCTCCAGCTCAGCCTCGGCTGTTTGCTGCTTCTGCTTCATCTTCTCCAGCGCTTCGCTGTCCATCTCGTTTCTCCTGCGCTTCAACTCCTGCAGTTTACGCTCTGCCTCCAGCTTAGCAATAGGATCCTGCTTCTCTGTTTCTGGAGAACGCAATCTGCTGGGACTAAAACAGGAAGAAAACATGGCTTAATATTCAGTGAGGAATTCGTACAGTCAGTTGTGAAATGATAAATGAATCTCTCTGTGCCTTAATGCCATCTCTGGTTTCTTGGCTTTGGCAGTGCTGTCAGGTATATCTTGCGGCTTTGTTGACACTTTCAGCTTTGAATGAAGAAACAGTGAATGAGTTTTATTATTTTATTCTCACGTTGTGCTGTCATTCACTTAAACACAACTGCACCATTGACTTACTCGGTCACGTAAAAAGGACGGTTTGGATTTTTCCTCCACAACCTAAAGAGACAAAAAACAGGTCATTAGTGTTAGCAAGCGATTTAGCATAGAAATCAGTGGGTATAGCAAGGAGAACTGACCACACCACATGCAAATCACACTGCAAAAATAGAGCATTTTCGAAACTTTAAAGCAAGTGATATGTGATTGTAAATTGTTCAATCTCATGAAAACTTGTCCAGGTGACATTTCGCCTTCAAATCAAAAAGAGATTATTAATATTAAGATGATTGTACCAATCAAATTTTGCATTGCTTTTTCTCTCATACACACTTACACCTGTAGAGTAACTTATTTACTGATTTACTTATTCCCTTCTTTATGAAGGGTTGCCAAAATGAAATTAATTATTGCCATATATGTTGCTTTCAAGTCCTCTTGGGACATTCCTACTTATGAGTTGATAAGTTGTAATAATGATGTCAGGTGCTTTCAAGTCACTTTCATCAGCACAAGATGGCACTGTACCTACTTTTAATAAATTACAAGAAAATACAACAGGGTTTGTTAACTTATCAGGTGTATCAATATTTTGTCACTGACAACCCACAAGTGTTATATAAGACATATAATCCAAGCAGGCACACAACGTTATAAGACGTTAATATTAGGTTAGATTTAGGTCCTGACGTCAGATGACCAAATTTCAATGTCTAGCCAGCATCTAAGGACAACGTTATTTTGACCTCCAATAACGACAACAGGTGCATTGGTTTTTGGTCTGTTTTAGGTTGTGTTGAAAAGTGACAAAAATTCAACGTCTAGACAGCGTTCAATTACCAAAATTCAATGTCTATCCAGCATCTAAGGACAACGCTATTTTGACATCCAATAATGACATCAGATGATGTTGATATTTGGTTTATTTTAGGTTTTGTTTCAAAGTGACCAAAATTCAACGTCTAGACAGCGTTCAATTACCAAAATTCAATGTCTATCCAGCATCTAAGGACGTTATTTTGGCATCCAATAACGACATCAGATGATGTTAATATTTGGTTTATATTGGGTTGGAAAGTGGAAAGTGACCAAATATCAATGTCAAGATAACGTCCTATTGACGTTAAATACTGACATTTATTAGTCAGGTCTGGCAACTAAAATCCAATATCTGATAGATGTTATAATGGTCATGTCCACACAACGTCAAGCTGTAACATCATTAGATGTTGATATTTGGTTGATTTTAGGTTGGACATTGAACATTGACATCAGCCTGATGTTGGGTTCTGATGTCAATCTTATTTTTATTTCCAAACAAAATCCAATGTCCCTATGTTTTGGGGTACAACATCAATCCTGTGCCTGCTAGGATGGTATATATAATTCTCTAGTGTACTTCAGTGATTCTGCCATGTTTTTCACTGGAAATTTGGAGGTAAAAGATTTTCTTCGGTTTTCAACTCAAAACAATTACTTTGTGGTAATGTTTATGTGCATTTAATTCATAAATGTGATTTATCTGAAATGACTTGAATGCAGCCTTTGTCTTTTTTCTACATTATCATAATGAAGATGAAAAGTCTCATATAAAAAAGTTTCAAGAGTTCACACTTAGCTGATGATTGATTATAAGCAAGTTTGGCATGCTGTCCCGGGAGAGAGCCCTGAGCTCAAAAGGTCCTTGAGCCCTGGGCTCTCTCCCGTTTGCAGGGCGAGAGGGGAGCTTTGAGCTCAGGTAGATCTCGACAACTCCCCCTTTTTGATAAGAGCTAATGTCGAAAATGATTGCTATGAAGAGATATGCTGCTGCATGAGAGTTTGACTGTAGTGCTAAATTTAGATTGATCAATTCACTTGTAGTGCATGTTTTTGGAATGTGGGAGGAAACCAGAGAACCCAGGGAAACCCATGTGAGCATGGGAAGAACATGCAAACTTAGCACAGAAATGACAGCCGGCCTGTTAAAGGACTAGAACCGGTGATGTTCTTGCTATTAGGCAACAGTGCTAACCACTGGGCCACCGTGCCGCCCTATGAAGGGAAAAGTGGAGGAGTAGGGGTGGAAGGAGGGATTCTTCAAATCGAAGATGACTGTAGTGAGAAACTCTGGCTCTTTATAGTGGGTTAGGAATCGTCTGATTGGTGGATCATACATAGTTAATGCAGAACCAGCTGTGTTCAATCATAATCACGGGATCCTCTTGAAATTAGTTTATAAATAAACTTAACTAAAAAGACCTGGACATGTTCCTCACAGATTTTGTGATATTCACACACACAAAAAACACAGCATTCAGTCGAACTGAAAAGCAAATTAAAAGCGTGGCCTGTGCATATATTTGTGATTCCTATGCGTCACTCAGGTAAGAGGTGAATACCTCTTCCTTCTTTGATTTGACCTTTTCTTCAACTTTGGCCTTTGTTTCTTCAGCCTCTTTCTTCCATTTAGGTTTTTCCTCAACCTCTTTCTTTGGAGTAAAAGTTTTTTCTTTAACCTCTTTTTTCTGAGTCACAGTTTTTTCCTGAACTGCTTTCTTTTGGGCCACAAAATTTTCCTCAGCCTCTTTCTTTGGAGTCACTGGTTTCTCCTCAACCTTCTTCAGTGGTGTTGATGGTTTTTCTACAACCTCTTTCTTCAGTTGTAGTTTCTCTTCTTCTTTCTTTGGGATTTTAGCCTTCACCTCAATTTCCTTTATGGATTTCTTTGGTGTTTCTTCGACAGTTTCACTGGGTTTTTCTAGCTCTTTCACAGGTTTTTCAATCTCTTTCTTCACTGGAGCTTCATCTTGAATTTGAGCCTTCACCTCAACAAGTTTTTCTTCAGGTTTCTCTACATCTTCTTTCATCACCAGCTTTTCCTCCTCAATCTTTGTTGTGTCTGGCTCCACTTTGACTTCCACCTCTATTTTGTTCTCTTTTGCTGGTTCTGGTATCAAACTTTCCTCTTCTACCTTTTTCGTTTCTAAATCTGCACTTGCTAAATCTGTATTTGTTTGTTCTTTAATCTCTATATATGCACTGACAGATTCTTCCTAAAACACAGCAAATAATTTTAAATAATCAACAACATATAATTACATTTAAAGGCATTTAATTTAACCAGTTTCCACATTCTTTTTGTTATGTTGTTACTATGAGTTAACAATTATTTCCTCAACACCATGCTGATCCAACCCATAAGAACTTTGTTTATATTCAGAATTATATGATTGGGTTTTTTAATGAAATCTGAAGGATTTCTGTTGCTCCATTGAAAGGCTTTTCCAAAAACTCTGGTGCTTAAAAACTTTCATAAAAAGATAAAAAAGGAAAGATAAAAATCTCTATAAATCTAGACATTTAAGCCTTCTGGAGAAGCATGATTGGCTTAAATGTGATTTCGAATTTTATTCACATATAATTGATCAGCGAACAATATTATTCAAATTTGAAATGGAAAGCAATCTTAGTTGTTTAATGCTTGAGAACCAGTGAGGTTCATTCTTGAGTTTCAGCTGGCATGTTTGAGCAAGAACCAATGAGGTTGAGCTTTTTCTTATGTTCACTTAAGCTGCGGTCACACTTAACTTTTCTTCCCATAGACTTCCATTCATACGCACGCGAATGCGTCAGACCGGAAACGCAGGGTGATGCATTAAGTTTCGCAGTTCGCTGCAGTGCAAAGTTCAACCTTGGTGAACTCTGACCTGCGAAATCGCATCACTTGACTGTGTGAGACCAATCGAGGATCAAAACAGGACCTCTCTGGACAGAAATTTAAAACATGGAGCAATCTCTCGCTTTTTTGAATGTCTAATTATCTTGTTTAATCCTGCCCCTTTTCGCAGCACCACACGACAGAATTTCGCACACACAAACTCTGGTGTGACCGCAGCTTTATTGTGAATTAAAATTCAGATGATCCAAATCATTTTGTTCACAAAACTTGAAATAAACCACTTGATTCAAATGATCTTTTATGGATGTTCTGATGATACTTTTTTAGTGGAGGGACATCGATCTCTCAGATTTGATTAAAATTATGTTTAATTGCATTCCAAACGGGAAGAAAAAATGTTATACAGTGCATCCGGAAAGTATTGATAGCGCTTCACTTTTTACACATTTTTTTATGTTACAGCCTTATTTCAAAATTGACTAATTCATTTATTTCCTCAAAATTCTACACAAACGTAACGCCTGGCATTCACTACGAAGAGTTAAATTTTAGTCTCATCAGACCAGAGAATTTTGTTTCTTATGGTTTCTTCAGATGCTTTTTGGAAGTGGTTTCCATCTAGCCACTCTATTTTGTGTATTATACAGGCCTGAATGGTGGATTGCTGCACAGTTGATTGTCCTTCTGTAAGGTTCTCCTCTCTCCACAACGCTGAAGCTCAGACAGAGTGACCATCGGGTTATTAATCACCTCCCTGACTAAGGCCCTTCTCTCCCGATCACTCAGCTTAAATGTCCGGCCAGCTCTATGAAAAATCCTAGTGGTTCCAAACATCTTCCACTTACTGATGATGGAGGCCACTGTGCTCATTGGAACTTTCAGAGCATAACAAATTTTTCTGTAACCTTCCCCAGCCTTGTGCTCGGAGGTCTACAGACAAATCCTTTGTCTTCATGCTTAGTTTGTGCTTTGACATGCACTGTCAACCCTGGAACCTTATATAGACATGTGTATGCCTTTTTTAAATCATGTCCAATCAACTGAATTACCACAGGTGAACTCCAATTAAGCTCCTGAAACATCTCAAGAATGATCAGTGGATACAGAATGTACCTGAGCTCAATTTAGAGCTTAACGGCAAAGGCTGTGAATACTTATGTACATCTGATTTTTCAGGTTTTTTATTTTTTAATAAATTTGTAACAATTTAAAAAAATAAATTCACATTGTCATTATGGGGTATTGTGTGTAGAATTTTGAGGAAATACATGAATTTAATCCATTTTGGAATAAGGGTGCAACATAAAAAAATGTGGAAAAATTAAAGCGTTATAAACACTATCCGGATGCACTGTAGGGTTTGGAATGACATGAGGCTCAGCTGTTACTGAATTTTCATTTTTGCATGCACAGACCATTTAAAGAGGACATCAAACAGCCATTTTCTATAAAACCTCTTTATAAAATGTCTGACACTTTGGTTAAAATCCCTTAATAGTGATGGAAAAACACATTTTACAATGTCACAAAAAGCTCTTTTCACAGCCACTGTTTCAGTCCAGATAACTTTAAATTATGATGAACTACTGCTAACACCAGCCCCTTCTCCCAAGATGCACAATATCCTAAGGGATTCCTTATTTAATATAAGTAACATTCCCAAAACCATGAACTTATCTGAGACTGATGATGTCACGCTAAGGAAGTTTTAGCTATGTGTGATCGCATATTCAAAAGTGAAAGTAAAGCATTCAAAACTCAATGTGACAACTTTACAGTGGTACTGTATGCATGCAGATGCTTTCAGTTCAAGAAGAAATATTATAATTACTATTAGAAATCACTAACAAATAACAAATGACAGTAATGTAATGTAATGTAATCTGTCAACATGATTAATGGCATTCAGATTTTTACCTCACTGCGCAAAAACAAATCTGTCACTGGCAGAAAGTTTCTGTTAAAATGACCTCTTAAATAAACACAAGCAAGTGCCCATTTGCCACAAATGAAAATAGAACACGTTAAACACAGGATTTACATGCTATCTTTGTCTGCACTGAGGCTGGTGTTCATTATAAGGATGAATTAATGTCTTTACAGTCAACCACAGCACAGTGCAGGTTGCATGCTGGGACTGTTTCGTCCCAGACTGATGAAAGCAGCCTTATTCAAATAGCTAGTTATGAGTAGAAACAGGCTTGCTGACAGAGTTTCAAACACAGACAGTTTATATCAAACTCTTGTGTCAAACATTTCTAAACTGTCAGACAAGCAAGAAATCTTACTAAAAACAAAAACAGCTGAAAATATCATCCGATGCCCCCTTTAAAAACCCAATCAAATCTTCAGAATCTCATACCTTGTTTGTTGGTTCTTTGGGTTTCTCTTCCATGGATTCCTGTAATAAAGTAATTATGAGAATAAACAAATAATACAGAGACCACATTAAATGCATCACTAACATGTCAAACCTCATCATAGAATGAAATGATTGCGAAAATGACCTGTTCTCTGAGGTAGGACCTCGTTGGTCTGTCCTCGTCGTCTGGTTTGTTTATATCCTCAAGAGATGCTTTGGGTTCCTCTGGCACGGTTTCCTCCTGTACTGAGACTGTCTCCTCGACCTCGACATTTCTCTCCTCTAGCTTTTCCTCCACTTTTTGCTCTTCCTTCTCCTTCCAAGAGTTGGTTTCTGTTGGAGGGAGATCATTTCTGGAGGACTCTTGTTCATCGCTTCTAGTATTTGGCTCGTTCTCTGTGGCAGCACTGGTGCTTTCGGTTCCATTTGTGATGGTGGGATCAAGTTCCTTCTGTCTCTCCAAAGCTTCCTTCATCCTTTTCTGTCTCCTTTCCTCTCTTTTGGCAATCCTCTCTAGAAGAGCCTGGTCATCATCATCCTCCGCTGGTTCAGAACTAGTGATCAATGAAGGCGTCTCTGTGCTGAAGACAACACCATTAGAAGATGTAGAAGTATTTATATATGAAATATATTATTTAAGATTTTCTCATTAAAATATCCAAAAGCAACTAAAACAGTGCAATATACTGTATTTTGCTGACTTGTGTACTTACATTATCCCAAATGTTTCAAAGAATGTTCAAAAGAATGTTCTGGTTTGGTTTTACAGAACATAGGGTAACACCAAAGATGCTTTACAGTAGGGTTGGGTATCGTTTGGCGTTATTTCGATACCGGTTCTAAATCGATACTTTTTAAAATGGTACCAGTGCCAAAACGGTGCCTGAACCGATACTTATGAGCCTCAGAATTATTTGACAAAAAATATATATTTTAATCATTGTAATTGAACAATATAATTATATATTTATAATAAGTTTTAAATATATTTCTTTTGATCATTTGTTTGTTTACCTAAATTGAAGAATTTAATAACATTACATTAGCTTACTACTAACCTGTGGAAAGGCTGTTTACTACGTTTACTTGGACATCAGTAATCTAATTATTTGCCTTAATCTGAATAAGGCAATAATATGATTAAGGGGTTTACATGAGTTGCTTTTTGAATGTTTCTTTCATGAGTCCATGTTACATGTTATAGCACATAGATCCATTAACGTCATCGCGTCATCAAGCTTTCCATGTTTCCTTTGCAGTTTTGTGTAATTTTAATTTGAAATATTTTCGACTTTAACTGCAGTTCGGCAGTTTCACTTTCATTCAGGAACATTTCATTTAAGTGACAAACTGAGGTATTGGATGACCATATGAAGTAAGGACTGATGAAAGAGTGTTGTTTTAATGCAATTTGATACTGCACGCCAAATGGAAAGAAAAAACCTCCACATTTCGTGACGCGGGTGTCTGTGGTCCTTTAAGGTAATCAAAAATTGCTGTTTACATCGTAGACTCTTAATCAGAGGATTGTTTGAATCATATTAAAATTATAGTATTGGTGTCAATGTAAACAGACTCAAGAAAAGTGCCAGATGATGTTGCAAGCTGTTAAAGGTGCATTCCTCTGCCTTTAAGTTGATTCCATGTACCCTCAAATTTCATAAATTTGACTTGTTTCCCCCCTTACACACAACTTTTATAAAGCATCTGCAGCACTAGTAGCACCAAAATTAGGGACTGAAATTCAAATGTTGATTTGGTCCAGCACTTTGTTTCAGTACCCAACCCTACTTTACAGACACTTTATAACAGAATCCTAAAATTTATTTAGTATAAAAAAAACAGCAATGCCTTTTCCCCACATGATCAGGTCTAAATATTTTTTAACCATCTTGTTTTTGCTTTGATGACTTTTAGCCCTACTCTGCTTCATACTACCATGATAATAAATTTTGAATACTGTAGCTCATCCATGAACATGATTTCTGGACTCCTGTAGATGTAATGAAGACTACATACAGCGTCATTAAAATATGTCTTTGTTTGTTGTGAATACGTGCCCTTTAGCTGTGAAAATTACATAATGTGCCTTTAAGTTTAGGATTTAAGCTCTACTCATAGCAAGGATAATTATAATGGCAGTTACAAAATTTTGGTATTTATTTAATTTTAGTATTTTTTAATTTTAGTATAATTTTAGTACAACATTTTTTGCCTATTTATTTTTTTAATGGCAAGCTTATTTTAAGAGCTTAAAAACAAACTTTAAAGTTTTGGAAAATTACACAATGGTAGTCTATGTGTAAACTACGCATATGGAGTTTAGTGAAAACGATGATTTCATGCATATTTAGGGATGTGCAGGTATTTGAAAACCAAAACCAATCCATGTGAATGGGGTTTGTTTTGACAGCATTGTCAAATTACACATGTATTGTGTAAATATACCCCATAATAATTCAAATTCCACAATACATATGTAACATTACCAACATATAGAAATGACAACATTTTTCTTTTCAGCATTATGAATGCTAAAAACATTGAGAGCCAATTGGAATCCATCCTGACATTAAAGAGCTCCTATGTAAGCATACATTTTTAGCTCAAAATATATTCATTTGGAAAAATCAATAGAAGCATACATGCAGAAATGTGTCACTTTAAAACATTTTCAATTTAGTTAATTTAATGTAATGCAATTTTAGTTTAGTTTCAGCACATTTTTTAAAGTTCCTACTTCAGTTTGGAGCAAAGATATTTATGAAAATAAAGGAAAAAACGAAAATTAGAATTGAAAAAACATTTTCGTTAACTGAAATAAAAATAAAAACGAGAGTTTTTTAAAAAACTAGAACTAACTGAAACTGTATTGTGTACTCACAAAACTAACTGAAACTAACTAAAATGATAGCAAAAACATCCTTCGTTTTCGTCTCTTTAAATGTATTTAATACATACTGTAGGCCTTTTGGAAGTAAATCTATTTACTTTGCGCTGTCAGGTGTTTAACCTGTACAGCACCTCAGATCTCAGCCAGACCAAGCTGATCCTCCTCCAGTCAAGCCTCGCTGTTGCTCCCGCAACAAAACAATGGCTGGACATGACAGCAGCACGGTGACAGCATTAAATACGACCTGAGCAGACACTTAAAAGTATTAATTTAACACATTTGTGCCCAATAATGGGTTTTATTTCTATATTAGTGACCGCAATTGTGAACGCGGATCTTCTGTGCAAATCAGATCTTCTAAGTGAACCAGTTGAACTAACTCACCAAATCGAACTGAATCATTTGAAACTATTTGCGTCTCCAGTAACATTAAGCACTTATACACAAACAACTTACTTTTTACATGCCTGATACCCCTCTGACTTGAAATAAACCAATATATAAGGAGTTATTCAATTATTAGAACAGTACACTGAGATCAGATTTGAGAAGTGGTGAACCGATAATACTGCGCATGCATGATTCAGTGAACCGAACACAAACCGTACATGACAGCCTGCTGTGACTGAACTAAACTTGAACAGTACTTCAGCACGGGTAAACCGAGGGCTTAAATAAGAGGATCCGGCAATTTGTAAGTTTACTTGATAACAGAAATCGTAATGGAATTTAAATAAGTGAATCATGCTTCAGCTGGGTTGCAAAACTTAATTGTAAGAAACTTTTCAGGTCATGGTGATGTTTTAATTGACTGAAATTATGATTGCTGACTACATATTTTTGATATGTTGAGACCAAACTTGGGAAGATCTGGTTCACGTTTAAGATCTGAACTTCCCATCACTACTGTGTATCTAACCTCAAGCAGCCTTGCACACATATTGTACTTCAGGCTGCTATCTTGTGGGCCGTTGTATTTAAATTTGAGGATGGGTAGATGTTAATGGTAGATGGTAGTGTTCTTGTGCCAAAAAAATGTAAATCTTTGGTTGAGTTTTTATTATACAATATTTATTCTGATGAATTTAAATCTTGCACCTAACAGATATCCTTCATTGTATTTATACTTATGTTATTTACAATGAAATAACAAACAAAAAACTAAAATGAACACTAAAACTAATAAAAAACTAAACTAAAAGTAAACAATTTCAAAATATAAAAACTAATAAAAACTAGTAAATCTGCCTCTAAAAACTAATTAAACTAACTGAATTTGAAAACAAACCGTCAAAACAAAATAAAAACTAAAACTAATGAAAAATCCAAAACTATTATAACCTTGGTTTGGAGCTCTCCTACAATAGGTTTACATCACTCAAAAAGTATTTTATATAATAATATCAATAATTGTATTTATTTCAAGCTATGTATTTAAAAACTATATAAGATATAAGATATATGACACATAATAAACATAAGCTTCCATTCATTTCTCACAGTGTCTTAAACAGTTGCACAAATGGATTTGTTTTTGCTAGGCATTTTCTCAATACATCAATCATACAAACCAGACTTCAGATATAGCTATATTGTTTGGGGCTCAGAGCAGACATTGTTCGTCATGCAAATCCGCTACAATACTATATTTACTATATTTGTGCTAACAAGTAAAACTACCTGTTGCTTTCTGTTGTAATATTACTGGACTCTTCATTCTCCATGTTTCGCAGGCGTTCCTGACGGGCTCGTCTCCGGCGCTCGCGAGCCACCTCCTCATCATCATCATAAGAGTTCATCCTGTGGAGCCGATGGGACACAGACACGTGAGTAAAGACTCTCATTCTTCAGTGTGAACGCAGACAGACAACACTGACAGATATATGAATGCTTCCTGGCTCAGCGCTGACAGAGCGTGTGGGAAATAACCTTCATAAACTTTACATCAGCCTGAAAAGTCAATAATGATTACACAAGCAAATGTGATCTTGAAAATGACTCCACACTGATTGCGCTAAAATATAAACTATTTTAAAGGAACACTCCACTTTTTCTTTGCAAATAGGCTCATTTTACAAGTCACCTAGAGTTAAGATGTTGAGTTTTTTTAATCCATTCAGCTAGTCTCCGAGTCTGGCTGAAGCACTTTTAGCTTAGCTTAGCATAAACCATTGAAACAAATTGGACCATTAGCATCTTGCGCAATGATTTTACACAGGTGATGTTGCCTTGTTACCTAGCAGTGTACTATTTTAAGGTGCTGCATAATAATATTGCGCCTGCTGCAGCCATGGTACAGCAGCAAAAGTGTTTTGGATCAACATAGGCCACAACTAACACACTCTTTAACAGAGATGGGAAGTAACGAAGTACAAACACTTTGTTACCGTACTTAAAGGGGTGGTACACAATGTCGATTGTGATTTGATTGTGTTTAAGGGGTGCAAAACAATGTGTGTTTGCGATTCATTTGTAAAAAAATCACATTAATTGTTCACATATCTTACCTTCATTTTACACGACTGAGCGAACATAAAAACGACCATCATATTTCCTGGTTCCTCCTTTGAGGCCTGCCCTCAAAGGGCTCTGATTAGTCAGCTAACAAAAGTGTATCAGTACTTCAACTTTTACCAGAGTTGTTTTAAACATGAGTCTGTACTTCTACTTGAGTAAAGGACATGTGCACTTTTGCCATCTCTGCTCTTTAAATAATCTCTGAGGGGATCGGTCGGTTGGTCAGTCAGTCAGTGAGTTTGTCTACAGCAGCCTCAGGTGGATTTACATGAGAACAGCAGGCGCGAATGACACTTGCGAGAGATATTTGAGATCTCAAAAAGCGTACACCAAGTCCTCTGGCGGATTCACGAAAACAAAAACTGCAAACAAATGTAGCTCCTGGGATGTATTTTGCTCTCTCAAGAAACGTATATAGGGGTACGTAATCCGAATGAGCCTGGGTTGTCTATTTCAGTTGCCTCAACATAGCAACACGCCACAATGCGCCTTAACTGTCATAACAAAACAGCACACCAGAAGTGCGGATGAAAACAAAGATTATTTAGCAAAAAGTCAACAAAGGCAGCCTGCCTCACGCAGAACGATGGTCAGTGTGCAGTGCAGAGCCCGCACTGATGGTTAGGCTGATGGCTGAACGAGCGAGTAGGTGCTGGGCGACAGCTCAGCTGGAGGATGGAGTATTCTGCCGAACATTGATGGCTGATAGTCAGTGAGCAGAGCAGAACACAGGTAAGACACTTAACACATCACACAGACATAAGACTACAAGTAATGATCAGGCAAAAATTCTGAAGAACACAGAGGTAGATATAGAGACGCTAATCAGATGCCACAGCAATGATTGCAAATAGGAAGGATCTACAGCTGAGAGAAGAGCTCTAAACTAGAAAAATAAAGAAATCAAACCGGACATTAACACACCTTCTTTTTAGACCAGCACACCCAGAGTCCACAATGTGGCGCAAATGGATTTGGAATTTAAGCAACATGGTGCAAAACATGAAATTGATAGCTGCGCTGCGTAGATATTTACATTAGATGTCGCCTACGTTATTGTTGACAATTGGAAAGAATGCGTCAATAGAGCAACACTTTTGGTACAGGGTAGCGCTCCTTTGAAATGAATGACCAAGACCAAGACCAAGGTGAAGTGAAGGACTGGCCATCCAGAGCCTGAAATATATACACATATGTACATATACACCTATGATCTGGAGATTCCCGCTGGTCAGTGTGCAAATATTCTTTTACAGAAAATTATAATTTTAAATCACTTTTCTACATTGATGGATAAGTGACCACACGTGCAGTCCTGACAAAGAGCGTGTTTGTGTGCATGGAAATGTATTATCCTCCATCCCTGTTAAATTTGACCTAATCCATGTGCTAAAAACACACCACCTCTCCTATTTTCACTTCTCATTCTAACAGAGGGAGCGATTCGTTTGTGAATGAATCTCTGTTATGAATGACTTCGACAATAATACAAGTTTCTAGCACCGCAGCATCTTGTCATATTTCATTTACATTGTTTGCTTATTTTATTCTACAAAACAAGCTTAAGCCTAGTATTTAGTGCAAGTTGGTGCTACTTTGCCTAAGCAGTAAGATACTGTATTATCATCTATACTTGTCTAGCACCAGTATGATACGATAGATATCTATGTTAATGCTCTTAAATACTGCTTCTGAAGTTCCAGAATGAGAGTTAGTTCCTAGTCATATCTTTTATTAAAAACTTTTCGGTTTTAGTACAGAAAATAACTAAAGAAGGGTCAAGCTTTAAATAGAACAATTATTAAAACTATTTTTTTATTTTTTTTGAGCAAGAAAAATACAATACATGAAAAACAAGCTTTAAAAATACATTAAGGTTAATTCAACACATAATACAATACAAATATGAAATATAAAACTGCTACGGGAATAGAATTGCAATGCTTGGCGATTGTTGTACAATTTTTGTAGCCCATGACTTTCATAAACAGTTTATTGCATTTATTTACATTTGGTTCACCAGCTTGCTTAAGAGAGCATTCAGCCCCGACTGTACTGAAATCTTTGCGTATACAGACAGAGGTTTGGATGGAAATCTGAGGAGAAAGCTTTGTTAGCATCCTAGCGTCACAGTAAATTAGCCAGTCTGCAAACTTAGAAGCAAAATGTACTTTTGTAATGCTGGTCTCAGATGCTGCGGCCACAACACCCCTCTTGAGTGAGTTTGGCCTGTCTTGAGTTTGCCATGGCATGTTGGTGTTTATAAGCCAGCGAGGGCACTTGAAATGGCCAATTGACGGAGGATGGGTTTTATGTTTTCCCCTTCTCCTGTTCACTTCCCTTCACAATCATTTGCAGATGTTGGAGATGGTAGAGAGAAACCCATAACAGGGACCACAATTCTGTTTCTCCGACTCGAGCGCAACAGTGGAAATCCGAAACAATCCGTTCCTCTCAGGGAGTTCCATAAGAAAAAGGTCATCCAAAAAGACAGTCAGATGGAGTATCTGTGATTTTCTTGGAAGAATAAGGTCTGTCTTCTGTAAGAAGTGTTGCTGGATGAATACAATAGCTTTCAGACCTCCAGTGCGGGGCGGATGAAATGCAAGGAGAGATGGAGGGAGAAATCTCATCATCTTGACAGATACTGAAACATTATGGCTGAATCTTGGAACAAAAGCAGCCGTCAAAACATTCCAAAGTCTGTGGAGTTTCCTTAACCTGCTGCAGGAGTCATATAGTGCAGGACATGCCAGATTCACATTGTCTTGACTTCGCTTTCAGGAAGAGTGCTCAAAATGCCAGCTCAAATTTGAACGTAAAAGCCACAATGCCAAATAAAAATGCAGACTAAATGATGTCTGCGCTGACTCACACGTACTGACGTGTACAGTATTCAAATATATAGTTGTAGTTGCATCAAATAATTTGTGTAAAGATGCCTCTGTGCAACCTTTAAAGTGTAAATTTGGCTTAGATGATACCTGCTTTGACCCTCTTTGGCCCTTTGTATTAATGTAATGTATGTTTGTATTAAACGAATTCATGCCACATTTGAGCAGCATTAAAGAATTTGTGTCAAGATGCCTAGATACCACTTCAGAAGCTCCCCTGTGCAACCTTTATAGTGTAAACTGCTTTGACCCACCTCAGCTCCTTGTTTTATTCATTCATTCATTTTCCTTCAGCTTAGTCCTTTATTTATCAGGGTCACCACAGTGGAATGAAACACCAACTATTCCAGTTTATGTTTTATCCAGCGGATGCTCTTCTGGCTGCACCCCAGTACTGGAAAACACCCATCCACTCTCTCATTCATAAACTACGGCCAATTTGATTTATTCAATTCACCTATAGTGCATGTCTTGGACTGTGAGGGAAACATCTGGAGCATCTGGAGGACACCCACACAAACACGGGGAGAACATTCAAACTCCACACAGAAATGCCAACTGGCCCAGCTGAGACTCAAACCAGCGAGCTTCTTGCTGTGAGGCGACAGGGCTAACCACTGAGCCACTGTGCCGCCTCTCATTGTATTGATATACCATTAAAATTGCTGTTTAAATGCATTTGTGCCATCTCTAAGCTGCAATAAACTATTTTTTGTAAAGATGACTAAATGTCATTTCAGAAGCATCTCTTTGCAACCTTTATAGTGTAAATTTAGCTTAGATTACGCCTGCTTTGACCAATTTTAGTAGCCCCTTGGGCTCTATTTTAACGGTCTAGGCGCAAAGTCTAAAGCGCAGGGTGCAAAAGCATTAAGGGCATGTCTGAATCCACTTTTGCTATTTTAAGGATGGGAAATACGCTCTGCGCCACGGCCCATGGTCTAACAGGGTTGACCTTATTCTCTTAATGCGTTATGGGTGTGTTTTAAGAATAAACCAACCAGCGTCTCATTTCCCATTGCCTTTAAGAGTCAGTTCAGTTGCTCCATGGCGTATTTACTACTTTACATGGTGGACTTTGTAAGTGGAAAAACTGAACGCTTCACTAATGAGAAAACAGTTAAACAGACCATCGGCAGCAAGAGGATAATGAGCCTCCTCCATTAGGCCTTTACTTTCACTTTCTCTTTTTCCTAGATAAGGAAACGGTGTTGTACGCACTCCACTGAAGACATCCATTACCCTACATATTTAATTTAGTTTGTTAAGAACAAAGATTTGTTCCTAAACTATTTCTAAATTCAGTTCTAATTTCCAGCAAACTAATAAATGAACAATAATAACAAAGTGTGGTCAAAAAACTGAGTTATATCCAAACACATGTGCTATGCCCCATATGGTCCAAAACCTGACAGCTTGTTTTTAATAAAGCAAATATAAATATGCATATAATAAATAATACTAATGATAATAATAACAACATTATACAAATGCAAGTTTTGGTGAATAAACTGAAAAAACCCCCGAGGTGAAGAAGGCATGAAGGCAGTGGTTTTTATATTTGAGTAGAAAATAATAATTTTTGTAACATTTTAATCTTTTAATTCTTCTTTATTTGTAAAGATATTTCTGTATTGCTTTACATCCTGCGTTTTAAGCAATGTGTAAGTGAGGCGCACAACTGACACGCTCTGCGCTGGACTTTAGACCTGCTTTCAGCTGGTCTATTGGTCTATTGCTGGTCTATTTTAGTTCCTTAAACGCACCAACAATGCGCCTTAACACACCTCTTTTCCAGACCAGAACACCCATGAGTCCACAAAGTGACGCAAATGGATTTGCTATTTAAACAACATGGCAGAAAATGGGAAAATTAGGGTTGAGTTAGTCTGAAACTAGCAACACGTTGTCGAAACACATCTTGCGCCTTATTGTGTCGGGTGTATGAATTGTATTAATGTACACAATTGAGATTGCTGCATGAATGCATTAATTCCATCTCTGAGCAACATAAAAAAATCTGTGTAAAGGTGCCAAAATCATCAAAAAGATGCCCTCTCAAAAAAGCCAATGTGTGAAATGTATGTAAATTGGTCATAGATTGTGCCTCTTTGATTTGCATTGAAGTATACAACTGAAGTATACAGTATGTAAGTGCACCTTTGAGCAGCATTAAATAATAGGTATAAAGAATACCTTGCCACTTCAGAAGAACAAATGTGCCACCTCTACATTGTAAATGTATGCCTGCTGTAATCCACCTCAGCCAACTGGAACCAATGTGTAATTGCAATCATGCCCCCTTTGAGCAGCATTAAGCACTCTATGTTAGTACTCATAAATGCCACTTCTAAAGTGTCTCTGTGTCACATTTGCAATGTAAAGTCACTAAGATTTACATGTACATCTCCCTCAGTAGAAAAAACATTCCAACATTTCTGCAAAACTCCAAAAAATTAACATTAGGGGCAGTAAAACAGAAACAATTTTTTTTTTTGAAGTAAATCATGATTGAAGGTAAAATTATTTTAAACAAAATAGAGAAAATGTCATATAATGTCAAAAATATGTATAGTCTTTAAAGGTAATACAGAATTCCACCATACATTATACTGTATGTATATGTATATATATATGTATGTATGTATGTATGTATGCATATATATATATATATATATATAGAGAGAGAGAGAGAGAGAGAGAGAGAGAGAGAGAGAGAGAGAGAGAGAGAGAGAGAGAGAGAGAGAGAGAGAGAGATAGATAGATAGATAGATAGATAGATAGATAGATAGATAGATAGATAGATAGATAGATAGATAGATAGATAGATAAAATATATAGATTAAATGTGTACCAAGCCATTTTTAAAAAAAACATTTCGACCACAGTGTCAGACTGTGTGTCTTGTAACAATAGCTAGTGTTGCCAGATATAGCTGAATTTTTCCAGCCCAAAAGCTGTCCGAAACCCACCCAACCGCACAAAAAAACGCCCAAAATATTAGATTAATATTTAATTTAATTTTAATTTATTTAAATCAGAAATTTACTAACTGTCATCGTTTTTAACCATACAGCAACCAACACATAAGTAAAGTAAAATTACAACATAACCGGATCACATCACAACACTGCACTTATTGTTGTGTAGAAATATGATCCTGTGAAATTAAAATTAAGTATTTTAGATGTTAGTTTCATCATCCTATATGTTAATGTTGAATATGTTATGTTGAATGTTCCTATAGGTTGTTTTCTGTATGATGTCATTGATGACGCGCGGAATTCAGATGGAGGGCAGGAAGTGGTTCTTCTACATTGGAATCGCTATCAGAACATCCAAATGTTTCTGTTTTATGTTGTTTGTAATTGTTTAAATAGGCCAAAATAAAAAATGCTGAACAGCTTTTATAGACCTCCAAAAGTTATTGTGTATACAAGGGAGAAAGTTCAAGAAACTGCTGAAAAACTGAAGAATAGGCAGCATGTAATAAACATTTTTATATCTCTCATTCAGTTTTGTACTTCCTGCCCTCCATCTGAAGTTTGCATGTCACCAGAACCACGTGATTGAAAACCTATAGAAAGGTGTGATGATATTCTTTAATCATGTGACTAAACATGCACCAGTAATAGATTAATAATCAAAGAACTGATATACTATTATGGCACAAGATGAAGAAAAAAAATCCTCAAAACCACACAGTACTTTTTTTGCCACTATAGTGGATTTTTGGACCTCAGAAAATGAAACTGGACAGAATTATGAAGATATGGTTCAGAAGTGGTAGTGCTGAAAGTATTAAATGAGCAAACGCAAGTCATAAATATGCTGACGCATCTGCGAACTGTTGAATCAAGCACAAGGGATTTATGGGCGATGCCATGATCGCTTCCCTTGACAGAAATATATACGACTGTTTTGAACTGGAAACCACGACGGGCAGCTGTGATTTGGGGGAGTTTAGATTCTTTCGCATCAATAATTGTCATCGCAAATATTTCTTTTCCAGATATGATTCCAATAAAGTTTGTTTTCTCCACTACAAAGCCGGTGGATGTGGTGGAAATTCCTTGAGGTTTCTTTCTTGAGACTCATCCATCTCAATAAAGCACATATGAACCCAACGGCAGACTGAAATATTAAATATGAGAGGACAAATCTATTCCCTCACACAGAGTTTAACATGAGAGTGTCAGAATTCATCATTTCTCCAGATGAAAGCTGCTGTTGTGTAAGGTCTGCAGGGGTTTGGCTCCACTATCAACTGGATTATTCAAGTTATTTTATCAAAGGATTCATTTCCTTTTTAGCTCTGATTGTTTCCACAATGAAGGCTTAAATATAATTTTCATTTGCAATGTGTCATTTTGTTTTTTCAATAAACCTTCTCATAATCAAATTGGCACAGACCAACGAGACTAAAGACCAATGAATGATAAAATCTTTTAAAAAGTGAGTTTAAAAAATGTTTTCTAGCAATTGTTTGCATTTCTATGGTTATAAACATTTTAGAAAGTTTTTTCCAAATTGTATTTTTATGGAAACATTTTTTTATATATAAATAGAAAATAATTATGAAATTAATTATAAAAAAAAATTGTATCATCCTTTGTCATTAAAAGGTATCATATTTCACTTCTTAAAATGTTGGATTTTCTAGCATTCTAAAATTTGATTTAAATTTTTCAGAAATATAATAATGAATCTTAAAATATTATTCCAAACTATTTTAGCATCACTGAGATCCAGCTGTGTTTTTATTGCTTGATTAAAGCATCATTTATTTTTCAATTATATATATATACATCATTTATTTTTCAATTATATATATATATATATATATATATATATATATATATATATATATATATATATATATATATATATACACATATATATGTACATATATATATATATATATATATATATATATATATATATATATATATATATATATATATATATGTATATAAATGAGCACGAGTAGCAGTAGGATATGCCTGTATATCGGCACTGGTGGGAAGTGTGCATTGGCTCGAGGCAGCAGGCCAAGTTTCTCAGTGTCCCACCAGTGAGGATATACAGCCATATACTGCTACAAGTGTGATATTGCTTTTATACATTTCGATGGCATAATCATGTAATAAAAAAAGAAAATTCTTTTGTATGAGGAACTACTTTCTTCCGCCATTCATTCACATCTGCAGCTGGTCAGAACAGTAGAAACTGTTGCTACTTCACACACATCACTTTAGAGCTAATATTTGAATGATTCTCTAGCATAATGTCTAAAGTGATGACAAAACAGGTTATTTTGCTCACATTTTAAGATTTTAAGGCTGAACGGCATGAAATGCCATCAGTCTACAGAGATTTCCTAGTATTTCTCTGTTGCAATCAGGATATCCCAATAATTAACGCTAAAAAAGCCAAAGCAAAGCAAACGCTAGCAGATTACTATGGTATGAATACAGCACTACATCTTACAAAAGAGAGAGATCGAATCCACTTACCTGTTTGATAATGATTTGATCAGCTGTAGTTTGAAACACGAAAAGAAAACGTTGAGTTTTTTTAGAGTTTTATGTATCTCCGAAATTATAAATATTTAAAATAAGCACTATCTGTATAAATAAACTGCATAGTTGCGATCTAAACAACTACATTCTCACCTAAAAAGTATATTATGTTGTTCAACAGATGCAATATTTGTCAAACAGTAGTGAGCTTATCCCTCTGCTTATCATCTTGTCATGTGAGCGGAGTAATACACAAGGGTGAAGTAGCTGTACGAGTGCTGGTATTGCAGAATATTGCACGACTTGCAGCCAATCAGATTTTATAAATAAATTTATAGTCTTAAAAAGTCAAAAATAATAATAGTAAATAATAAACTAAAAACAAATATAAACTAAATAGATTTATCACCACTATCTTCTTTATATGAGGACATTTCAACGTTTCTGGATTAATATATTATACAAAATTTTAAACAAAATCTAAATCAGAAAATGTAAACATTAGAATCTAAGAAGTGTCAGTCTTTCTATAAATGACTTATAAATCATTTATGTTTATGCATTCTAATAAATTAATAGAAATCTTATCCACATACTCTTATCCTTCTCCATCTAAACATTTATCACAAGGACTGTTGTATAAAAGTTAAAATACCCCAGAAAGTAAACACTGTAATCTTCTCAACCCTAAATATTGAGACAAAAAGCATGGAAAGTGTGAAGCTGACGGTGTGTGTGTTATCATTGCAGCAGATCCCTGAACAACACAAAACTGTTCAATCTCACTCCAGCCTGTGTAAAATCACGATCGCCTGCACTGTCAGTCATGTGTGCTGTTAGCATGTGCTTTCAGGAGTGTAAAATGAAGAGCAGAGTATCTGTAATGTGCAGTCGTTCACATCTACAGATCAGGCCTTAAATGGAGCTCTCAGAGAACAAACTATAAACACTCTCAGCAAACCGCTGCGCTCTTCAGCGGCGCTAATACAAGCTTTCTGCATTTCAGGAATTAATATGAGGGGAATAAAGTTTTGGATGACCATTTTAAAAGTCCATATTTTTCGTATGACCTCATGCACTTCAAGCAGTTCTTAAAATAACGATGGATAGCAAAAGAAGGCTTGTGTAAAAGCATAAGCACGTGAATAAATCTAATATGGTTAGGTAAACATGGAATAATTGACTTATAAAAATTTTTAGCGATGCGATTAGCTGTTTCTCTTTTAATGACATCAAACAGTTTTGCTTTGCTTTGCTACATTGCATTTGCTATTAGATACATAAATAATATATAAAATATTACACAGGAAAAAAATCTGAAATGTTTACTTTCATATATAAAAGTAATACTGTAAATATTTAACATTATATGACTATATAAATAATATTTGAATATTTCATTATATGTATATATATATATATATATATATATATATATATATATATATATATATATATATATATATATATATATACACACACACAGTTGAAGTCTGAATTATTAGCTCCCCTGTTTATTTTTTTCCCCCAATTTTTGTTTAACGAAGAGAAGATTTTTTTTTCAACACATTTTTAATAACTAATTTCTAATAACTGATTTATTTTATCTTTGCCAGGATGACAGTAAATAATATTTGACTAGATATTTTTCAAGACACTTCTATACAGCTTAAAGTGACATTTAAAGGCTTAACTAGGTAATTAGGTTAATAAGGCAGGTTAGGGTAATTAGGCAAGTTATTGTATAACAATGGTTTGTTCTGTAGACTATCGAAAAAAATTTAAGCTTAAAGGGGCTAATAATATTGACCTTAAAATGGGTTTAATAAACTGCTGTTATTGCATATTTACTTAATTAAGTACATAATGTGTAAGCTGAAATAAAACAAATAAGACTTTCTCTAAAAGAAAAAAATATTATCAGACATACTGTAAAAATGTCCTTGCTCTGAAAAAGAAATTCAAAGGGGGGCTTATAATTCTGACTTCAACCGTGTATATATATATATATATATATATATATATATATATTAGGGGCGTAAACCTACACTGGTCACACGGTTTGGTTCGGTTCGGATTATCATGCCATCTTTTCGGTTCAATTCGATACCTCGGTGCATTGACAATGCTTTCCATAAACAATTTGATATTTTTTTTAGTAACACATTAATTCTTGCATTAAAATTTATAATTTATATATTTGTAATACAATTTTGTCCTTTAATACAAGCAGTCAGATATATGTCCTGCACCTTAAATTTGATCTGCTCAAAGAAAACACTCTTTTTGAATGTATCAAACAAAACTAAAGCACATGCACAGAACAACATGAGTATTATCCCGCTTGCTTTTTGAGCGTTATTGAGCGAGTTCTTAAACCCCTATGATTGATCAAGCCCTCAACAGAAAAGGCTGCAGTTGGATCTAATGGTCAGTGCGGCTCTGGCGCTGTTCAGCAAACAGTGACACGGACACTGATGTTAAACGGCCGTGGCGGTCAGCTGATTCATTATAGATGGCGAGGGGGTGGAGAAAACTCGCTCAGCAGACACGCTCGTGTCTTGATCCACAAGTAATGTTATTGTTGTAACAGCCGAGAGAGGAGACAAACGTTACGAACACACCAGAAGGTCAAAGGGGCCACAGAAAGTGAGAGAGAGAGTTTACAGCTTTCATTGTGTCCTAGCTGGGTTCTGATGTACTTCCCTGTCAGCGAAAGACTGTCCAGCAAACTCACAAGCAGTGAATTGTGCTCAGTTGTCTACTTTTTAAGTAGTTGGAGCATTTTAAAGAATTGCGGTCTCCTCCCTCGACATAGTAAGCTACCGCCATCTAACGCATATGTGATAAATTAACCGGTTAAGATTATTACTGAACTGATACTGAATGGTTCGCATCTGCATCGAGGAAACAAATAACTTTGACACCCCTAATATATATATAAATAAATAAAAAAAAATAATATATATATATATATATATATATATATATATATATATATATATATATATATATATATATATATATATACATATACATATATATAACTACATATAATCATTTATATATTACAGTATATATTATATTACATAATATTAAAAAATATTTGAATTTAAAAGGAACAACTATATATAATACTAAAAATAATTACTTGTAACAAATCAGTCATTAATATTATTTTTAAAACAAGACATCATTTTTATATTGGAGTAAAAATTTATTATTTTATATAGTTTACATAATAGTCTCGTTAGACTTAATTAAAAAGTACTATTTTATATTTAAAATAATCATACAAGATAATTACAATAAAATAGGCTTCACTTCATTACATACAATTTCTATTTCAATTTCAACTTCTGGCTCTTGTGTTTTGACATTAAGTCTATAGTAAACTAACAAGTGCACTTGCCCTCTACCAATCAAACTATTTCTGGCCTCAAAAGAAAGCATCAAACTCCTAAAAATAGCTATTGTGCATCTGTCTAGAATCAGTTATTATCTGGATTTACACTACCGACCCGTCAACTATAACAAAGCGGCATAAACAGAGGAAGACATTTACAAGCACGTCCACCTTTATAAGGAATAGAAAGGCCAGCAGAGAAACGGTTGTTTAGAGCACACAGACACAACCCGCCCGGAGTCTCACAGGCAACATTAAACTCATCATCAGGTTGACAGTGATCTCATCTTTACAGCATCATTTAATCACGATGAAATTAGCAGATTTTTTTGAAAATTAGCTTTTGCCAACAAATTCAGGTTTAAAATGTGCGGCAAATGTTGCAATTAGTGTAATTTCAAAATGACAACAATGTGTGATGTTCTACTCAGAGTTGATCACATCTTCAGACTCAGGATTGTACAGACTAAACAAATCATCGGTGGTCAACAGTCCTTAAATGGGTTAAATATATATATATATATATATATATATATATATATATATATATATATATATATATATATATATATATATATATACTTGTCAACTAAATATCAAAATCAGTTCTAAATATCAGAACTGATTCTGATATTTAGTTGACAAGTTGTACATGTTTTATGGAGATATAAATGTTTTTAAAAGTTGGAATAATGACATGAACGCACCTTTGGGTTTCTTTCAAGCACTTCTTTTATCTGGTCATATTAGTCAGAATCTCAAGAAGCCGTCTAAAAGGAATAATGCCGTGTTCAAGTTTGCCTGGGATGTTCGTACAAGTCATAAATACTGAACAACATCAGATGCATTCAAGTCACATTTTCAAATCACTTCTTTAGATAAATTACAAGAATATAGAGCAGGGTTTATTGACTTTGCTTATAAAAAATGAAGATCAAAAAATGTCAATCAAATGTGTTTTATGTTCAAAATATATAGATTTTTAAAAATAATTTATGAAGCCACTTTAAGCTGTCTTATGTTAAAAAACTTATCGTGAATCTTGTTTTTTTGTAAATTAAATAGCCTGACAATGTCACAACCTACAAAATATAGTGATTTATGTTGTACTTTTTCTGTGTTTTATAAGTTCATGTACAACTTAAAATTTTAAATCCATTACTTATCACAATTACAAATAACACTGCATGAATTTCGTTTCCCTAAAACACTTCATCTTCCCTCGCTCCATACCAATTCCATTGTTTGAGCCAGTGATGCCCATAGATTTATATATACACAGATTGCTTAAAGGGCAATGAAACCCTCCCTGTCTCAACAGGGTGTTTTCACACCTCTAATTTGAAAAAAGCCAGGAAAGTGGGTGAGTTCAGCTTTATTTAGGTATAAGTGTTGAGTGGTGAAAGGGATAAGGGTTTGCATGAAAAGGGGAGTTTCATTAAATGCACTACAATTGATTTTCACAGCGGAAACACAAACACAGACGCAGGGGACATAGACAGTGACATGGTGATCAGTAATTAAATTATTTGCCTTAATCTGAATAAGAAAATAATAAGATTAAGGTGTTTACATGAGTTGCTTTTTGAATGTTTCTTTCATGAACCCGTTTTACATGTTCTCGATTAACATAATTCAATTAATGGCCTTGTGTCAGTACGCTATCCACATTTCCTCTGTAGTTTCATGTAATTTCGGGTGTTTCATTCATTCAGGAACATTTCATGCATGCCCCCTCACCAATTTGTAGCTTCTAAATTTCTTTTCAAACCGGAAGAACGAATTTGCTCGGAAACAATCATTTTTCACTTTTTTGTGAAATATATGTGTCCTAAAAGTGTTTTTTTACAGCGTGGGACACATATATGACTGTCAACATCTCAAAAAATGTTTTGGTGTTTTGGGACCTTTAATGGTTATTCCAGTTATTAATCAAATTCAGCCATGACGTGTGTATTAACAGATGTGTGACTTACTTCTCTGCCTCGCGCTGCATCTCTTCTCGCTTTTGTCGTCGTAACTCTCTGCGACGCTCAAAATCAAAATCCTCATCCATGATGATTCACACAGAGCTCTTTGGGCACAAGCTGAAAAAGAGAGACATACAGTCAGACAGTGTAGGATTTATGAAGATTTCAAATGTCCTGATCCCTCCGAGTCAAATTTGAGTCTCTTTGTCAGTTGTTTTATCAGGACCACATCAATCCTGATTAAACACTGCCACACATTCAACGTCCAGCCTCTTAACTCATGGAAGTAATGTTTAAAGGTTTAATATCTTCCACTTTCGTATCCTAACTCGGACCAAACAAGAATTGGGGAATTTATACGACTTTATGACTTTAAATTACAGTATACAGTGGGTGACACTTCAAAAGGACCATTACCACTGTGTGTTGCGCCGTTGCGGCACTAAGGGACTAAGAATAGGTATTTTGGTGTAACAGCCGGGGCCGGCACTTCCATAGAGGCAACCTAGGCGAAGGAGCGGGATGCAAATGGATAGAAATACACAGTAGCTGTAAATACCCTGCTACTTATAAATTCAGATGAAATAATGAAACAAAGCATTATAATTCCTTCATTAATCATTTAATCCTAATTAGCATTGTGAAAAGGCAAAGCTAAAAATTGCATGTTGATGTTGTAGCTGACGAAGTCTATGTTTAAAGTGCCACCCAAGAGTCAAAAGCTGTAGGCCCATTTACTGCCTCTTCTGTCGAATGTCATGACATTAAAATAAATAATTCATTATTTTGTATTTTCAGATTGAACACACTGCTGAACATCTGCTCAGTGGCAATTTATGTTTAATTTAAACATAAATGTTTATCAATGTTCATCAATGAAGCCAATAGAACAACATTGTCTGCGAAAAACAGAGATCCTTCATCGAACATGGACCTTCAGCTTGCACTCCGGCGGTTTGCTGCAGAGTGTGACGTGGCTGGCATGAGAATCAGCACCTCCAAGTCCGAGGCCATGGAGCTCCACCGGAAAAAGGTGGTTTGCCATCTCCATGTTGGAGGAAAGTCCTTACCCCAGGTAGAGGAGTTCAAGTATCTTGGGGTTTTGTTCACGAGTGAGGGAAGGATGGAACATGAGATTGACAGACGGTTCGGTGCAGCAGTAATGCGGTCGATGTACCGGTCCGTTGTGGTAAAGACGGAGCTGAGCTGAAAGGCAAAGCTCTCCATTTACCGGTCAATCTAGGTTTCTACTCCCACCAATGGTCATGAGCTTTGGGTCATGACCAAAAGGACAAGATCTCGGATGCAAGCGGTCGAAATGAGTTTTCTTTCGCAGGGTGGCAGGGCGCACCCTTATAGATAGGGTGAGGAGCTCTGTCACCCGGGAGTAGAGCTGCTGCTCCTCCACATCAAGAGAAGTCAGCTGAGGTGGCTCAGGCATCTGTTTTGGATGCCTCCTGGACGCCTACCTAGAGAGGCATGTCCCACCGGGAGGAGGCCTCGGGGAAGACCCAGGACACCAGAAGGGACTATGTCTCTCGGCTGGCCTGGGAATGCCTCAGGATCCCCACAGACGAGCTGGAGGAAGTGTCTGGGAAGAGGGAAGTCTGCGCCCGCGACCCAGCCCCGGAAAAGTGGTTGAAAATGAATGAATGAAAGGATGTTTATCAATGAAATAATTAATAAAGAGAGTCATATTTTGCCAAAAAGGTTTGCCAGAAGCTATTTGCCTTCATCAGTACAAACAAACAAAAAATATGTAATAACTTGGTAAATTGTTTTTTTTTTGCTACAGCTCAAAAATATTACTTTAAACACTTTCCTCATCTGTCATTAGTCAGACTTTCAGGCAACAAACAAAAAATCTGTAAACAAACACTTTTAGATAAGGTAAGTAGTACACTATATTTTCTAAATTTAAATTTTAAATGATTTATTATTTTATAATGCTAGAATTGAATTGATATTGATAATGAATTCCTTCACTTTATGTGTTTAAGTGTCACTCCCAGCCCTGCATAGTGCTGAAATCTGTGAAATGTTAATCCAGTGGGGTTCAGGGTGGTCAGAGAGCACTTCAACATCCGTGACGAGGAACTTGGCTGCATAATTCTGCTTAGTATTTTACAGTCTGTCTCTCTGCAGGACACCATCCCCCATTTTATATGATAATACCTTTGCATCGATATGGGAACAATTAGGTTGATGGTGTCACAAAGCCTGTTCTGTGTTCGACTCTTTATATCACATGTGTGTAGCACCGGTCCAGACAGAAACCGCCCAGCAGGCTAGAGGTGAGTGGACTTGTTGGACGGCTGCTTCCACCGGAGCTGCAGGCATATTTGGTTTGGCTTTCCTCCAGAGACAGAAGAACAAGGCTGTTGCACCAATCAAAAGAGTCTCCATATGTGCAAGTCCTGTAATGGTGACCTCATGTGAGGGATTTCTGGGTGATGGACGCATACAGCTTCCATGAACCCTCTTAACCCCTGCTGACAGCCTGTCACATCTGTCAGCAGAAGTTCTGATGTGCATTAACCACTGCCTTTAATGCACTGCATCTATGCATAAGACAATATGTGTGCAATTTGCTACATTTACATTGGGCTTTGTGAAAAAGAAGCTACAACTATCCCAGTGGCAAACTAGTGAATTGATTGAACAACTCCTGAACAATTTTCACTGCATTCATCAAATTGTCTACAAACAAAAGAACATTTTTAAGACTTTTTTTCAGTTTTACAGATTAAATTTGTGCACATTCCTGCACACATTGGCTGTGTTCGAAAATGCCTACTACTCAGTAGGCCCTGCATTTGAAACTGAATTTACTACTTGACCGTAAGAAAAGTACATTCTATATCGTATAAATGTGAGGAGTATGAAAGGAACTCAGATGAACAACATCCGCCATTTTGTCATGATCTCGTGACCTAGCCACGTCAGTTGCGGCACTTCACTCCCATTCATGAATTCTCTCTCGAAATATAATGACATCCATTGAATGAGCTCTTCAGAATCTCCTTGGAAGTAGTAGGTCATCTAGATACTTCTCGGCCACTGTTTTTCAAATTTTATGGATTCGGACATACTTCTCGGCTCACATACAGTTTTTAGCGTACCCTATAGTATGGAAGTATGCAATTTCGGATACAGCACTTGTTTGTAATAATAATAATTCCTTACATTCATATAGCACTTTTCTTAACACATTGGGGGGAATTTCCTTATCCACCACCAGTGTGCAGCATCCACCTGGATGACCCGACGGCAGCCATATTGCGCCAGACCACACACCAGATTGGTGGAGAGGAGACAGAGTGATGAAGCCAATTATGATATTGGGATGGTTAGGAGGCCATGATGGACAAAGGCTAGTGGGCAAATTTGGCTAGGATACTGGGGTTAAAACCCTACTTTTTTCGAAGGACATCCTAGGATTTTTAACCACCACAGGGAGTCAGGACCTTGGTTTACTGTCTCCTCCGAAAGATGGCGCTCACATCAATATACTGGGGTATTAGGACCCAGACAGATCACAGATTGAGCGCCCCCTGCTGGTCTCACTAACACCACTTCCCGCAGAAACCTAGCTTTCCCATGTGGGCTCCCATCCAGGTACTGACCAGACACAGCCCTGCTTAGCTTCAGTGGGTGACCATGTGAAAGTTGCAGAGAGCTAGCTGCCGGCTATAGCAAAGAATCCAGAGGATAAGAATGTACCAATATAGATGACCAAAGGTCTCCATTTTCCTGAGACAGTCCAAGTTTTTGGTGTTCAGTCACCAAGGCCTCTAGTGAGAGCTGTGCAGTAAATCTCACTAACCTGATCTCAAGAGGGGCACTAACAAGGACACTCAATGCCTTTTGCTTTTTTGTAAATGTACCCGCTTTCCATGCCAGAATCTTTGTTTTAAATCCTACACAGAGTGGGTCAATGAGGAAGGGAGACATTGGTGCCGTGAGAGAGGTTTAGGGGTGAGTGAAAAAAGACCAGTTAGTGAGAGCTCTGCAAGTAAACCTCACACCCTGAACTCAAAAGGTGTACTAACTGCACCGATAGTTTCATGGGCAGTGCACTGATAGATGCAGGGCATTGATTTTCGTGCATCTCGAGTTCAAATCCGAGGTCACAGATCTTTCCAATCTCATTTCCCCTCTCTCTCTCTCCAAATTCTCTCCCTGTCTAATATACAGCCCTACCCTAATAAAGGCAAAACATCTCTAAATAAAGGAGATAAACAAACAAGGTTGCTAAAGGTCTATGACTCCCTTTTTTAAAGCACCTGCTTCTCATGCCAGATTCAGTGTTTTGAATCCTGCTCAGAGTGGGTCAAGTAGGAGCTGTTGAATTGGTGCCATGACCAAGATAGGAGTGAGGTTTAAATATGTCTGTGTGTGATGGAGGCTAGTTAGTGAGAGCTGTGAGATTAGACCTAACTCTAAAGTAGCGTAATAGTAATAAACACTAGAGCAGTGTCTCTCAACCATGTTCCTTGAGGACCACCAGCTCTGCACATTTCCTGTGTGTCCTTAACCAAACACACCTGATTCAGATCATCAGCTCATTAACAGAGACTGAAAGATCTGTAATGGGTGTGACAGACAAAAGAGACATACAAAACATGCGGTGCTGGTGGTCCTCCAGGAAAGTGGTTGAGAAACACTGCTCTAGAGGATATGTCCTTGTTTCTATTTCTGTTCAAATCTTAGTTTAGAGTGATTAGTACTGGAGGGATTACACAGATACCTTGAAACCCCTCCACAAATTATGGCCCGTTTACACTGAGTGGTACGGTACGGTATGGTTCGGTATGCTTTTATGGCTTTTTCCACTGTCAGAAGGTACCCTTTTTGGCAGTAGAAAACACAAACCCCTCAGTGGAAACGGGCCATTACACTACTGCTCCATCCATCAAAAACATTGTCCATGACAACTCCACAAATGCCACTGGAGGTGACAAACGACAAACCTTTTTTTGTATTGTACTTTCTCTGGATGTGATATTTAACTGATATTTACATATCTGGAAAAAATAGGACCCAAAACCTTTTTAAATAAAAAATGTAAGTCATTAAACATTACAAAATACATAAACATTAATTGACAATTAATAAACACAAACATACAAAAATGCATTGCACCTGTATTAAAATTAGCAAGTAAGTGCGATTTCAATGGTATTTTGAGCACTGCGCTAGAAAATGTCACCCGTTTCAGCTTATCAAAAGACACTAAAGCAAAACATAGCTACTTTCCCATCCACATATTTTTATATGCATTTTGGATATGCGCATAAAAAACAGTTGATGGACACGTCAAGATGTGCAAAAAACAGATGCGCATAACTGAAGAGAATAAAGTTTTTGTTCGATAAGAAAAGATGTGCATAAACTACGATGGAAACACTTTTATCGAACAAATTCCAGTATGCACATTAAATAAGGTCATGTGATTTTGTTATAAGAGATCATATGATGATAAAAATGTGTGTGAATGGACAAACCAGAAGGCTGAGCACACTGCAAAACATCTGAAAGGTTGTTTTGGTCATTCAAAAATGCCTTAACCCTTTCAGTATTAGTGTTATTATATTATTAATGACCTCCACTATCAAGAGCGTGCTCCGCATCTCATGCCTTCAAATGCCACCGTGTGTTCACTGCGTGTCAGGATTGTCTTCTGAGGTGCAAGTCATTTATTAAATGAATAAAAGATTCACGCAGCTTCACTTATCGCAGCAAATTACGTTTTTACTGTTGATATTTAGCGCCAGATAAACAGGAAGTGTTAGCTTTGACTCGTTGGATGGAAACGCTGCTTTATTCGCACATCTTTAATGCGATAATCCAGTTTTGCACATAAAGCTAATTTGCATTTTTGGATGGAATCATAGCTCATGATGTATTGACATAAAGTATTTCTGTGTGTTAGGACAAAACCTGGCAAATTTAAGAAAATCAACAACTTTAAGAACATATGGAAACATTAAAGACTTAAGGAATTTTCCTAATGTGAAATAGCTTTTAAAATTAATGGTGGTCTCATAAATATACAGGAATACAAAGCATTTTTTCAATGCAATTTCCTCTTTCTGTTCTTCCTAACCATTTACTTTTAATTATACAATGCTTTTAGGTACATGTTACACATTTCTCACACTCCCTTTCTCTGTCCGGTCTTCCTACCACAAGGTATTGTGGAGTCCACAAATCATTTCCACATGACAGAGACAGAGAACATATTCTAATTTACACATCTGTGACTGATTCCAGGACCTGGGCAGTTTGCCCTTTTCATGGTTTTTATTTTTTTACTATGTTTGTGTGGACCAGACTCTACTAGTACGACCAACATAATGCTTTTGCTCTAAACGGATGGGGGAAAAAGCTTGAAATGAATCTCACTAGAACTTTTACCGTACAGTCTGCCATATGATGACCAAATCCGTTAAAAAGATTGATATACCGTATCTCAAGACCACAATGGAAGCCTGTTTGTCAGGAAGTCAGCATTTTAGAGCCGCTACCACCCAGGTAAGATTGGGTGAAGCCGTTTACAATGAAATAACGAGCTGTCTAGTGGCTTTTCAATAAAGCTTTATTATGTGCCGACAGGACCAATGTGTGGAGCCAGAATACACATCAGGGTGGGATCTAGATCCAAGCCAAAACCAACGAAAGCTGTACAATATGTTGAAAACATTTTCTTGTCACTGATAGAGTACCTGTTTTCCATTTGATTTACTCACTTATTCAGACCTGTAGATACAGTGCATGAGAAACAATTCACAATTTTTCTATTCCACAGAGTTGGATTTTTTACTCAAAAAAAGTAATGACTCACAAGTAGTAGCACTGCTAATAGTCCCACACAGAAGCTCCAGAATGATAAAGAGAGGGTGATGACAGTGATAGATGAGAGAGGACCAGGCCTGGGACAATTTATTTTCAAAAGTTTTGTTTGCTTGTCCTTGAGAGGCTGCTACTTTTTGTGAACATCATTACAGTTCATTTTAGCAAATCACTATCTTGGCTAATCACCTTCCCAATGAAGCTCAGGAAAGACAACCCAGGCCCGTATATACATTTCTGGAAAAAGCGAAATATGTCCCAGGAGCTACGTTTTTTTTTTTTGCGAATCCATCAGAGGTCACTCTGTACTCTTTTTCAGATCTCAAAAGTCTCTCGCGAGTGCCATTCACTCTTGCTGTTCTCACGTAAATCCACCAGAGGCTGCTGTCGACTGACTGATTTACTGACTGACCAACCGACCGATCTCCCCACCCTCCCCCTTCCCTAAACACAACCAATAGTGTTTTAAAATACACTGATTGATCCACCCGCCCCCTTTCCCTAAACCCAACCGCAGTGTTTTAAAAAGCAATCCAGAAAAAGAAAAGCCCCCTGATTTGTACCACATTCTCACCCTGTTACGTACTTGTTTATTAGATTTTTTTGTTTTACCTGCTTTCTGGAACTGTTCTTCACTAGACTCGAACCCCATTGTCGCAGTCAACTCTGCTCTGAGTCTCAAGTACGCTGAGGTCTCCAGAAATGTATATAGGGCTACGTTTTCAGAATGAGCCTATGTAGATGGAAGAGGTACACAGTGGCAGATGTCTGCTGCTAGGCCTGCCTGTGGCAGTGGTGCTGGATTGAGTGGAAATTGACTGATTGAGAGCAGGATGGAAAGCTTGCGGCCCTTATCACACGATATGGGCTAAAAATAATCCTAAACAAATGTAGCTATCTGACTGCACAAATATGGTCCCCATGTTACACTGTTAGATCCCAGTTGTCATAATGTCAGACTGAATGACAATGAAAATGCACCAAACAAGGACATAAAAAAAACTTGACCAGAGCTTGAGGTCATTCATTTGTGACACATTCACTAACCTGCGTTCTCAAATGATACATTGCTCTCAGCGTTTCTCAATAATGATTTAATACTAATTAAAAAAAAACCTGTTTTGACATTTCCCTGCAGTTGTTTGCAGTTGCTGTGCTGATTGCATCATTAGACTTGGTGGTCCTATTGGTTCTTGCATTGGGGCTTGTCATAGCTGTTCAAGTTGAAGGGTGAGAGGAGAGAATGGTGGAGTCTTAAGGGTACCCATTTGCCTGAGAGGGGTGATATTGGATTGTGATGTGTGAGGCAGGGCCTAAAGCTATTGAAAGTAGAGTAATGGCGCAGTTACACTAGAGTTTGAGCATGCAAAATTCTGTCGTACCGCACTGCTAAAAGGAGCTTAAACTGGATTAAACAAGATGATTAGACATTAAAAGCAAGCGATTGTTTTTATATTTTAAATTTCTGTCCAGAGAGGTCAAGGTCGAAGTTTGATTGGTCTCAGTCACGTGATGCGATTTCACATGTCACAGTTCCCCTATTTCCGATCTGCCGCATTTGCATGTGTATGAATGGAAGTCTATGGGGTGAAAAGTAAAGTGTGACCGTGACTTCAGGCTGATGGTGAAACAATTGGTAATGAGTGTCTCTTGTGCCAGTCTCAAGTACCATAAAGCAAGGAATAAAGTCTGAGATAGCCTGGGTTCAGAAGAGACAGCTGCCGTCAATGAGAGGATGGGAAAGTCACCACTGTATGAACTGCTATTGAATGAGACTGTGAGGGCTTCTCAGGTGATTAAAAACTGAGCGGCAGTGTGTTCTTGCAGTGATGGGCTCCCCAGCCTGCTAGAAGCAATGTGGCTATGTGAAGAGTGGATCAGTGGAGCAAGGTCAGTGATGCAAGAGTATATGAGCATCCCTTCATGCCACATCAGTCTCAAGTCCCACAGTTTGCAACACAGGCTCATTGTGGATACGTACCCCTGTTTACATTTCTGGAGAGCGCAAATTATGTAGCCACAGGTGCATCTGGCTGCATTTTGCCTTTAAAGTTAATGCTGTAGAGTGGTAAGATGCCGCCGATGGCTAGTGATCTTTCTCGCGCTACCAGCTAACCGCTTGCCTCCATGTGGACGGCTTTTCCGGTGTGACCAGTTTGCCTAATAGCTTGCTGTGTATGTTGGCAGACTTGGGACACAGAGCGGAGTTGACTGTGATATTGGGGTTCGTGTTTGGCAAAGAACAGTTCCAGAAACTAGGTAAAACAAAAGCAAAAAAAAAAATAAATAAATGAAATAAAAAAACAGGCTGAAAACATGGTGAAATCATGCAGCCATGACAGCTGTTCTTTTTCTAGATTGCTTTTGAAAACACTTATCGTTGGGTTTAAGGAAAGGGGTGGGTGACTCAGTTTGTCAGTCATCAGTGGACAGCAAGCTGGCCTGGTCGGCTGAAGTGTATATTGCACCCTCCGGTGGATTCACGTGAGAAGAGGACGCACCAGAGAATTTTGAGATTATTAAAATATGTACACAGCGGCCTCTGGTGGATTTGCAAAAACAAAAACTGCTAGCAGACCTACCTACGTATTTTGCTGTTCCCAGAAATGCAGACCTGGGTACGTATCCGCAATGAGCCTGGGTTGATAGTTTGTCACAAATGATTTTCTTTTACACCCCTCACCTTTTTATTTCTAGACAGAATTTAGTATAGTCATTTTCAGCTAAATTGTGTGAGCTGAGTATTAACAGTTTCTTTAAAGCCATCGCTGTTACGATCCAGGCTACCTTTACATCTAAGTTTTTTCTTTACATTTTAAAGTTTTGAGCATAGACAACAACACTGACAAAACCATCCGCTTTTACAAAGATTTGTGAAAGCATCTTAAAACTATATTATGCATGTGAACAACAAAAATCAATCCAACCATTAAATAACCCATTTTTAACACAAGTAATTTTCCATTCCCTTTTTGGCACAGAGCAAAAAGCTCAAAGAATGTAAACAATAAACCACAACAAAAGATCTTTTTCTCATCTATAACTTATTCGTACAACTTCTGGATTCATGAGGACAAGATGAAAGATTTCATTTTAAACACATCTGTCATTTTATTCATCAAAGACGGAAGCAGCAAGATGTTATGATTTCCTTAAACTTGTCTTTTTGATGTCTAATTAGCAATAGCGCTGGCAATTACACCGAAACCTCAAATCACATCAAGAACAGCATGCCCTCAGCAGCAGAAGCAGCTGTACATTGGCAGTGAATCAAGACCTCTTGAGTCCATTCACTCCTCTGCTTCCTCCTCAGCAGTCTCCAGATGCAAAGTTCAGGCATCCCCAACCAGAGATGAGCTGAATCAGTGGCTAGGATCATAAAATTCAGACCAGATAAATATGCAAAGAGTCTTGTGCCATGACGTGTAACAGATGGAGTCATGAGACCTTACATAACCAAACATGGTTAAAGATGCTCAGCCTGTGAAACTAACACGAAAGACGAGATCTCTAAATACTGTAGGTGCTGCATACTACATCCAGCACAATGACATGTTTGTCTTTTATTGCTTTTTGGGAAGACTTTTAAACAATAAAGTGACCAGGAGACCAACTGAATCATCAAATTCTTCAGTTCTTTAAAGTTTCTGTGTAGCCAATAATAAAATATCTTAAAACTCATTCATTCATTCATTTTCTTTTCGGCTTAGTCCCTTTATTAATCAGGGGTCACCACAGCGGAATGAACCACCAACTTATCCAGCACATGTTTCACACAGCGGATGCCCTTCCAGCCGCAACCCATCTCTGGGAAACATGCACACACTCATTCACCACGGACAATTCAGCCCACCCAATTTACCTGTACCATATGTTTTTGGACTGTGGGGGAAATCGGAGCACCCGGAGGAAACCCATGCGAACGCAGGGAGAACATGCAGACTCCACACAGAAATGCCAACTGACCCAACTGAGGCTCGAACCAGTGACCTTGTTGTGAGGCGACAGCACTATCTACTGCGCCACTGCGTCGCACTCTTAAAACTCATATTAGTCAAAATTATTTATTTTAATTCTCCATTACAATTATTTCTTAACATATTAAGTGTATGTAGGTCTACACCCTTTCCTCATTTAGCACACACAGATAACTCAATTAGCTAATCAGTGACAATTTTTTCTAACTCTACTGACTTACATAGGATAGAGCCAAAGCGGTTCCATTGGTGCCGTGACCCAGATGGGGGTAAAGCTTAGGGGTGAGTGTGACAGAGGTCAGCTCCAATTCTTGCTGTTTGCTAAGACATTACACTCTCAGAAATAAAGATACAGGAGCTGTCACTGGGGCAGTACCTTTTCAAAAAGTACATATTTGTACCTGAAGGGTCCATAATCGTACCTCACAGGTACTTTTTAGGTATATATGAGTATTAATATGCACCTTTTAGGTACCACTGTGGACTCTTTGGGTACAAATATGTATGTTTTGAAAAGGTACTGCCCCAGTGACAACTCCTTTCTGAGAGTGTACTATGCAGCTGTAAGAGAGTTCAAGGTGGTTGCTAAAACAGTGTCATATGGCGAATCCACCACAGGCAGCTGTGAAAGCTTTTTTAGATCTCATTCGCAGTGTCATTCGCAACTGTTCTCATGTAAATCCACTAGAGGCCACTGTCGATAGACTGACTGACTGACTAACTGTCTGATCGACAGACCCACCCTCCTCCTTGCCTAAATCCAACCAATAGTGTTTTAAAAAGCACTGATTGACCTGCCCACTCATTTCCCTAAACCTAACCAATAATTTTAAAAAGCAATCCAAAAAAAGAAAAGCCCTCGCCTGGTTTTTAGCACGTTTTCAGATTTTACCACATTATCACCCTGTTATGTACCTGTTTATTTTATTTTTTGGCTTCTGTTTTTGTCTTACCCAATTTCTGGAACTGTTCTTCACCGGACTCAAACCCTGTCGTCGTGGTAAACTCCTCTCTGCATCTCAAGTCCACCAATATACATGGCGAGCTACTAGAACAAACTGGTAACAGCGGAAAAGCCATCCATATGTGGAGATAAGCGGTCAGCTGGTAACGTGAAAAGGAACGCCACCATACCGCCTTTTAGAGTTCATTTTAAAGACGAAATGCAGCCATACGTTCCTCTGGCTACATAACTTGCGATCTCCAGAAATGTATTTAGGGCTACGTTTTCAGAATGAGCCTATGTTGCACGAGTGTATTGGGTGGTTGCTCAGGCATTGTCACTTGGTTTCTAGGGTGTTCTAAATTAATGCACTGCTAATTTCCAGGGTGTCCTGAGAGGTTGCTAAGCTAGGGTTGCAGTTGTGGCTTCTAAGGTATTGGAATACAGTTGTTTGGGCTTTCTGGGTAGTGCTATGTGGTTGCTAGTGTGTTGCTGGTGGTTGCTAAGGAATTGCAGTGTGTTTGAAATGTGCTGTGCCAAATAATAAACAATGTTACCAATGTCTTCTTCCACTATACAATCAATGTTTCAAGCAAACCACTGAAGCAATTAAGATAATTAAACTCAACACTGTGTTTTTTGAGTTTCAATAGTTGAGGTAAATGATTGTTAATACATAAAGCAAGTCTAAAACAATCCATGCCTTCATCATGACAGCCTGGGTTTAAATGAACAACAAGTAACCTAAAGCACCTGAATAACAGCACATTAGTCAATAGTCAAGACTCTTAATGTCTTAAATAGGCCACATGCTGTACTTTTGCCCCCTGTCACCCTCCTGCCTCTGTGTGATGCCTCCTATTTCTGTACGCCAGCTGTTAAGCTTTGAGAATTATGGGAAATGAGATTATTAGTGCACCCCTGTGGCACCTGGAGCTCAAACTGTCCTCAAGAGTACTAAACTGTAGAGTCTCCAACGTCTAAATGACTCATTCTTTCTCTCTTTTCCTGGTCTGCTCATTTCCTCTTGAATTAAGGGCAACTGCACCTGTGCCCCTTTTACAACAGAAAACCTTCTGTTTCTGGACAACCCTGTCATATATCCTTGTCTAGTTCCATGCCAAGCGCTACAACCATTTAGCGACTTGAAATAGTAATTGATGAAATAGATGTCAGGGTGCATTTCTATAATTACAGACTGTGGGTTTTAGATCTTAAGAAAGTTATATGTCCGTTGGTTCACAAGTTTCAAACAAGAGCAACGTTTCAACGTAAGGTTTCAACGAAAACCCTGGTGCTCCCAAATACATTTTTCATAACAGGTAACATCGAGATGTTTGTGAACCCATTTTTGGCAAGAGAAGGACTGAGCAAAATAGTATTAATTAAACATTGATGGTCTATCGGGTCATCAGCCAAACATTCAACATAGGCTCATTCTGAAAACATAGCCCTATATACATTTCTGGAGATCACAAGTTGTGTAGCCAGAGGAAGGTCTGGCTGCATTTCAACTTAGAAACGAACACTACAGGGCGGTATGACGCCGTTCCTTTTCACACTTATCAGCTGACCGCTTACCCCCATGTGGACGGCTTTTCCGCTGTTACCAGTTTATCCAGTAGTTTGCCACGTACATTGGAGGATTTAAGACACAGAGCGAAGTTGACCATGACGGCGGGGTTCGAGTCTGTCGAAGAATGGTTCCAGAAAGCAGGTTAGACAAAAACAAAAGGCAAAAAATAAAATAAACAAGTAAATAACAGGGTGAGAATGTGGTAAAATCTGAAAACATGGCAAAAACCAGGCTGCCACGAGGGCTTTTCTTATTCTGGATTGTTTTCGAAAACACTATTGTTTGGATTTGAGGAAGGGGGGGGGCATTGGTCAGTTGGTCAGTCAGTCGCCAATGGCCTCTGGTGGATTTGCATGAGAGCAGCAGGCACAAATGGCACTCGCGAGAGAAATTTGAGATCTCAAAAAGGGTACACAGCGGCCTCTGGTGGATTTGCAAAAACAAAAACTGCAAAAAAACGTAGCTCCTGGGATGTATTTGGTGCTCTCCAGAAATGTATACAGGGGTTCATTTTCCAGAATGAGCCTGGGTTGCAAACATCTTAATGGTTTGATTGCTCAGCAAATGGGTTTATGTCTCAACCTTTTACAGAGGATTATGTGAAGTAGAAACCTTAATTCACCGCATTATAAGTTTTCATAAAACTGCAGGCGTTTTGTCTCAAATTTCCTTCTCTCAAACTCTCAGCTCCACTTAAGGAGAAAGCATTTGGAGACGTGTGTCTATTTAATGCATTCCAGCAGTCCAATAACAATGTTTTTGATTATATATGATATGAATATGTGCTTCCTACAAGTAGCTATATTTTTAAGCCACATAAAAAACTCCTTAACTTTTAAATGCATTATAGAACACAATAGTTAAGCTCTGTAAGTAAAATTCCATTCATTTTCTTGAAACGGAAATTTATTTTTTAAAACATTTTATAAACTTTTATAGGGGCAATGTGTAGCAAAACTCATGTCAAAAATAGTTTCTTAGAGTTTGTCGAAGTGGTCTGAAAGTCCAAAATAGGATAGCATATAAACTTTGCGAATTAAAGTTGTAGGAGCGATAGCAAAGCATAGAGAGAGAGGACTAGACCTCCAACACCTCATGTCATTTATTTCCATTAAAACATCTAAAACATAATTTTTTCTCCGCCTCATTCTTCAAAATGGCTAGGAAGCCTTGCAACTTTATTACATAGATCATATATATCCTCCTAATTTGGACATAAATGCATAATTGTAAGTTTATATTTTCTTAGTTTGTCAAATTGTTCTGATAGACCAACTGAGGAAAGCAGGTCGATAAGAAATCAGATCTTTACTTACTTAAAATTGTGAGTTAAAGGAATAGGTCACCCCAAATTTAAAATTCTGTCAACATTTACTAACTTTTTCCCTGTTGAACGCAAAAGATGACATTTTGAAGAAAGCTAGAAACCTGTAACTAGGGCTGCACAATATAGGAAAAATAAGACATCGCAATAATCTGTTTTTCTGCAATATATATTGCGATTTGAATATCAATTCACCAGACAGCTTTAACAGCTCTATTTAGAAAGAATTCATTAATTTAGGCTGATTTGGGATTATTCTGGGTGTGAATCCTGTAGAAAATATAATAAACAATTTAAATGCAACAGCGCAAATAGAAAAGTAAAATAAAGATTGCTTTATGGTGTTCTGAGGAGTACAGAAATTCAATAATCATATGTAAATATCACTGCATAGTCTTCACTGTATAAATAGTTAAACAAAATGAATATTCATTAAGGTTACAAATGGTATAATTTCTTGTACCAGAATCCAAAAAACACCTAAGGCCTTAAAAACACATGCAGATGATACATTTTTACTCTTTGGTTTTTGGTCTATGGCTTTACTTATGGTTAAACTCTACAAATCTTATATTTTTCGAAATGGCTCTTTCTCGATTATAATCTCAAGATTGCAGATCCTGTGATGTGTCTATTGCAGATGTGCACATTGTGATATCGATGCTGAAACAATATATTGTGCAGCCCTTCCTGTAACCATTAACTTTCATAGAATTAGTTTTTTCCAATAAATGAAGTCAATGGTTACAGGTTTTCAGATTTTTTCAAAATATCTTCTTTTGTGTTCAACAGAGAAAAAAGGTTTGGAATCATTTGAGGACAACTTTAGATTAACAGTCTGAAAAAAGTAACATTTGTAAGATATAAACACAGAATTTGGAATTTGGAAGAAATATAGTCTAAAATATATAAATGATAGATATAAGTGCAGAACTGCTTAGAAATCGAATTACTAAATGTATATTTTTTTTCTCAAAATGAACTTTCATATCTTGCAACCTTTTTTCTCTGAATTTTGATACAAATATTCAGAAATTTGAGCTAAAAATAAATCCAAATAGTACTTCCAGATAAATTGGGTAAGCTAAATTGTCCGTAGTGTATGTGTGTGAATGGAAGTGTATAGGTGTTTCCCAGTGATGGGTTGCAGCTGGAAGGGTATCCGCCGCGTAAAACATGTGCTGGATAAATTGGCAGTTCATTTCGCTGTGGCGACCCCAGATTAATAAAGGGACTAAGTCGAAAAGAAATTGAATGAATGCATGAGTACTTCCAGAATGACCGCCATTAAGGCAGTAGCCAGTCAGCAATGTAATGTATTGGAAGAATACTGAACAATGATAAAACCTCTTTATTTAGCAAAACAACCCAAAAAGGTAAAAATGATGTTACTTTTAGCTATGTCAAAAATTTTCCAAGTAAAAAATACTTTTCCAGAGTTTACAAATTGGTCTGAAAAGTTTAAAGGAGGACACAGAGATGCTCAAAAAGGGCCCTGAAATGCAGTTTAAACACATTCCAAATCCCTGGGCAAGAAGACATTGATCATGGCCAGACAGATCCACATGTATTAGGAAGGAGATGGTCTCATGCCTAGTGTCTTATACCATGTAAGGAAAAGACCTGACTTGGCAAGCGGTACTCGAACGCTGAAGCTTTTCCACAGCAAGACGCCTGGATAACGTATGATAAACAGTATGTTGCGATGGAACAGGTTCAAGGGCTAAACCTCAAACCCGAATTTGGGATTTCGGCCCCGTGCACAAAACAGCTGCGAACGTCTTCATACATATTTGATGGACTGATCCGAAGAAAGTTACTGTGACTTCATGCTTTGGGAATGCTCCATGTGCCAATCGTCCATCATCTTGGGTTAAGTGGTACACTGGAGCTGCAGTATGCATAATTCAGTCTCGAAATGTTTGCTGCAAAATTCAGGGCCTGCAGCTCTATGGAAACTCGTCTATATGCTTTTCAACATCTGCTGGTAATGAAGCGTGTGTTAAATGAGCTGTCTAAGGGATTGTGTCTTGTTATAGGTTTATAACCATAGTATATAATGATAAAAGTCATAGCGACTTTTTATCTTACAATTAAGACTAAATCTCACAGTCCGCACTGTCCTTCTCAGCTTACACACTCAAAATGATGTTTGCTGTTTGTTAAAGCTACTTAATTAAACAACTCAGGCTCATTATTGATACATACCCCTGTATACATTTTTAGAGAGCGCAAAATACATCCCAGGAGGTACGTTTTTTGCCGTTTATGTTTTTGCAAATCTACCAGAGGCTGCTGTGTATGCTTTATTAAATCTCAAATTTCTCTTGCGAATGCTATTCGCGCCTACTCTTTTTTCGTAAATCCACCAGAGGCTGCCATCAACTGACTGTTTGACCAACCGACTTTGCATACTTCAAACTAGTAACAACAGAAAAGCTGACCACATGGAGGCAAGTCGTCAACTGGTAATGTGAAAACAAATAACCCGTCGGCAGTGTCATACCACCCCTTAGCATTCATTTTAAAGACGAAATGTAGCCATACGTTCCTCTATAAGCCGTGCTCTCCAGAAATTTATACAGGGGTACATATTCACAATGTGGCTGTGTTGCATTTATGAGCTGAAACAACACAATTCTTGAGTTTTTTGCTTAATTGTTTTATGTTTAATCTACTTAAATTTGTAAAAGTTTACAAGTTAACATAATTCCATTTTCCCAACACAAATTGATTGTGTGGAACCCAAAATTTTTATAAAAATGTATAATTTATGTTTTTAACTGGCAAGCTTTAGAAAAAATTATTTACACTGAGATAAAAAATTCAGAATTGCAATTCAATAAAGATCAAAAAGATTTTAAAAGTGAGAATTTTTAAATGTTTGAACTGAGAATTCTGAGTTTTTTTTTCTTGCAATTGTGAGTTAAAATTGTGAAATTCTCACTTTTTATTGATTTTTTTGTCGAAACAAACTTTCATTGAGAATGTATACCTTGCAATTTTGAGAAAAAAAAAACTTTGGAGTAAATTTAATATGAAAAAAAATTCTGGGCTCCTTCTTATGATTGCAAATCTGCATTTTACTAACCCAACATTTTTTACATCATATTTTACAATTTATAATTTAAGTTATAAACTGGCAAACTTGAAAAAAAGTTAGAACTTCTATATCATTTATAAAGAGAATTTTAAAAGAAAGATTCAGAATTGCAATTCAATAAAGATAAAAAAGGTTTTAAAAGTCGGAATTTTAAAATGTCTGAACTTTTTCTTGCAATTGTGATTAAAAATAGTGAAATTCTGACTTTTATTTAACTTTATATGTGGAAAAATTTGCAAGTCTGAGAACAAAATATACAGTTCTGATGTAACAAATTCTGAACTTTGTATCTCTTCATTTTTATAAACATGAAACTACAAGTTTATATTACACACTTCTGATGAAAAGGTAGTACTTCATACAATAAATGAAGACTTTGCAAAAAAATAGTCAAAATTATAAGCAAGTTAAGCTCATAACTGACAGAAATCGTGATTCTGAAAAAAAGGCAGAATTGCGAGATATCTCCTTGATGTTCAGATGTTTTTGCACTTGCAATTGTGAGTTTATTTCATGTAATGCTAAAAAAGTTTAAATTATGAGACATAAAGAACGTGCAAGAAATAAACACACACTTTTGAGAAATACAGTTGCAGTTTTAAGAAAAAAATTGCAATTGCAAGATACATTTATAGAATTGTGAGTAAACAATGCCATTATTACTAATTATTACATAGTTTATGTTTCACAATTAAGAAAAAAAGTGATAAATTGAAGAATTTTCTTACTGAATTGTGAGATATATATTACCCAGAATTGTGGGGTTAAATATTTATTGTGAATAAAAAATCTGCAGCTACCTCATTCATTCATTTTCTTTTCGGCTTAGTCCCTTTATTAATCTGGGGTCGCCACAGCCAAATGAACCACCAACTTAACCTGCATATGTTTTAAGCAGCGGATGCCTTTCCAGCCGCAACCCATGACTGGAAAACATCCATACACACCCATTTACACACATACACTACGAACAATTTAGCCTACCCAATTCACTTATAGCGCATGTCTTTGGACTTGTGGAGGAAACCATAGCACCCGAAGGAAACCCACGTGAACACGGGGAGAACATCCAAACACCACACAGAAACACCAACTGGCCAAGGCTTGAACCAGCGACCTTCTTGCTGTGAGGCGAACGTGCTACCCACTGCACCACCGTACAGCTCTGCAGCTACCTTTATTTATTTATTTATTTATTTATTTATTTATTTATTTATTTATTTATTTATTATCCTGTGGCAAACTCAAATAGCTATACATTACTTCAGGATACATTGTCTGGTTCACATGCAATAGTGCAGGATTAAGCCTATAGCAAGTTTGGACCAAAAATCGAATACATTCATTTTGAATATTTAACTGGGATTTCTGCCAATCACAGCATTAGTTTGAATGTCAACCTGTAGACTGGTCCCTGCTGACCCCCAGTGTCCCTCCTTCTCTAATTTCTTTGGGCACTGAGGGCTGCCAGCGGAAACACAGGGCAGAGCTCATAACATCCTGCCTGCAGCCTGTGCCAAAGCCCTGTTATCACTGAATTACCTCCAGATTCTTTTCAGCTCCACTAAACACACACACACACACGCATGCGCACACACACACAAACACACTCATTCCACTCACTGCTTCATCTGTAACCAGATCAGCACTCTGGGATACAATACTGAAAAAAAAATGCCTGTAATGTCTGTAATGCTTTATTTATTATAAGAAACTGTAAGCTTGTTTTGTTGTCATTGGTTAATTAGTTATTGTTACTGTTGTTTAATATCTCTGGGATATAATATGGATAATAAATAAACAAGTAATTAAATATTCAAAATAAAATGTAGTGGGACAAAATGTATTTTTGTATATGAATGATGATACTTTACAATAAAAAAAGAAAAGTCAGATGTATATAAGTAAAAATATAAAAAATATTAGATGAAATAAAATGTTAGATGCATGTGAATGTGAATTTTTTATTATAAAAAAAAAATTACCACAACAATAATAAAGTTATTAGGATTATTATTAATGTTTTTGCTGTTTGTAATTAAATATTTTCAGAAGACATTTAAAGGGTTTTATTAAAAATTATTGTTATTGATGAGAATAATTATGAAAACAATAAGCTGACGACAACAATGCTAACACTAAAAGAAAAAATTACTAATATGATTTTATATAGATTTCATTTGAAATTATATTGATTTATTAAAATATATTAATATTCATTCAAATGTATTAGTATTATTACAATTTTAAAATTTTATATTTATATTTTACAAATAACTCATATTTTTGTATTTTTTATTTTGTTATAGTTGTGTTTTAAAAAAATGTTAATTACTATTTAAAATCTATTGATAAATGAGATGATAATAATTAATATTTTCCTGCATTAAAAGAGAAAATGTTAAATAACAAATACTAAGGTTTGTGCCTATACCCTAAGAATTATTCAGTGAAACTAATAAACAACTGGAACAGACGACAGACAGACAGACAGACCGACCGACAGACAGACAGACAGACAGACAGACAGACAGACAGACAGACAGACAGACAGACAGACAGACAGACAGACAGACAGACAGACAGACAGACAGACAGACAGACAGACCGACCGACAGACAGACAGACAGACAGACAGACAGACAGACAGATAGATAGATAGATAGATAGATAGATAGATAGATAGATAGATAGATAGATAGATAGATAGATAGATAGATAGATAGAACTACCCCGATATTTTCACAACAAGAAACTTTAAAGCAGGTGGACTAAATGCTGACAAAGTCTGAACGAGCAGTTAGAGTTATAACTAGTTACTTCGTTAATCTACGGAAGACTTCCCAAATAACCTGAACATTCATTTACATGGCTACAAGTGCCAGAGAAAAAACAAAAAAACAACACATTTTACAACATTCAATTTTTCCCAACAAAACCGTGTTACAAATCTGACTTACTGTGTTATGTATACAAACTCGATCATTTCAATTAAAGAACGTCGTCATCGTCAGAGTTCAAAATGAAATATTGTTCGTTTAAATCTTACCTGTACGGGTTTTTTGATGTTTCAGGTTTGAATCTGGAAGTGTGATGTGCTCGTGAGGCTGAAGGAATTCCTCGAGTCGGGTCTCCTCATTTTATGAAGTGTGCAGCGGTTTAGACTCCGCCTCGCTGAGCTCCATCACTTCATCCTGCGCGCTCCTCTATCCGTAAGTAATAGATCAATGTCATATCAGACTTATTTTTGACAAACATATCGCCCCCAACATAATGCATATGGAACTGCAAAAGAACGCATGGACAATAAGAAACATTTTACAAGATATGGTCACGTAAAACTATAAATCCATGTTGATGTTTTTTTCTTCTGAAATTATTGTAATTTATTGTAGTTATAGATTGTTTGTTTGTTTTGTGGTCTTATTCTTCAGATTTTTAATTAAGCTGCAACAAATTGTGGGCTTTTTATTCCATTATGTTTGTTTACCAAGGCAATGTAAGCTTAATAGCATATACTTTGCATTTAACTAATAGTGCACATTTATAATAACTAATAAGCTATAGCTTATGTGTGAATATAATATAATAATAATATTAATAATAATAATAATAATATATTTAAATTATATTTCTGCAGTGGTGGAAAAAGTAAAAAAAAAAATCATACTCAAGTAAAAGTACTATTACTTGCTTAAAAATGTAGTGCAAGTGGAGTTAATGTATCTGTTATAAATATTACTCAAAGTATGAGTCAAAAGTAGCCCTTTCAAAAGTACTCAGTAGTAGTGAGTAGTGAGTATTATGCTGTAAGAAGCTGATGCGTTTACATGTATTTGTGGATGTTTGTAAACGTAATATTCTGCAGTGCATTTAGTGATTGCCCATCAGGCACACAACGTCATACAGTAAGTTAATATTAGGTTAGATTAAGGTTGTGTGGTCAGGTGACCAGAATTCTATGTCTAGCCAGTGTCTAAGAACAACATTATTTTAATGTCCAATAACAACATCAAATGACGTTGATATTTGGTTGATTTAAGGTTGTGCTGGAAATGGACCAAAATCCGACGTTGAGCCAACATCTTAAACCAACATCATATTGACGTCAAATAATGAAATTTATTCATCAGGTATGGCAACCAAAATCCAATGACTGACAGACGTCATAGTAGTAACCTCCACACAACCTCAAGCTGTAACATAATTAGATGTTGATATTTGGTTGATTTTAGGTTGGACGTTGGACATTGAGATCGGCCTGACATTGAGTTCTGACGTCAAACTGATATTCATTTTCACGATTTTCACTTCCCCACGATGTTGCGGTACAATGTCAATCTAACGTCATGTTGACGTTTTGTGCCTGCTGGGTGTTTAAGGCCATTTCGGTCATCAAACAGTAAACATCCGTCATCCTCTCATCAGTTACATGCATCTAAACAGTCTCGGGGTCAATGTGTGTAATGATTTTGGACATCTTCTTGGACACTTTTAATGCTTCCAAACAGTTTGCTGCAATTATAAATTGCCCATGTCTTGAAGTAGTCCATTATGATGTGATGCTATAGTTTACTATACTTAACTATAGTTAACAATAGAAAATCGTACATTTTAAAATCTTTTAATTTTTCTTTGTTCAATGACATTTTGCTTTGGGTATTGCACAACATCATGTATTTCGTTAATTTACAAAACAGCCTTTTGGTAGTCTGAAAACAAACATTAAAAAAGGGTGCAAAGTGCCAGGTTTTAATATTGACACATTGTATTATGTGTTTGCATGTACAGTGCTAGTTCTTGACAACAAAAAATTATTATGTGCATAGGTGCATATTGTGTCTTCATGAAGTGACATTGCCATCTACTGGCCTGGCATGCAGAATACAGCAATGTTAATATAATAATTATCATGGATCATTGTGAAGTGAATGTGCTTGGTTTTCTGAACAACATGGTGTCTGCATGAAACAGGTTTTAATTGATTTTGCAATTGTTTTCCCTAATTTGCCATAGCCTACTCATGAGCCATAATACTAACTGCTTGTTTAAGCAAATAGAGGCAGTACGGTGGCTCAGTGGTACGTTTACATGGACACCAATACTTTTAATATGATTCAGACCATACTCTGATTAAGAGTCTACCATGTAAACAGCGATTTTTGATGACCCTAATGAGTAAAGTCATAATCGAACTAAACAGAAATAGAATTAAGACTTGTGGAGTATGCCGATTTTGGTCGCATTACTGAAGTGCAGTACAGACATGTAAACACCTTTTTGTCGCATTTTGCTACAGGATATTTCATACAAACACAGCTGTTTGACACTATTCTCTGCACCTACTGAGTCAATGAAGGTCCACAGACACCCGCATCATGAAATGTGGACGTTTTTTGGTTTCTGCGTGCGTATCAACTTCCATTAAAACAACACTGCTCCAGCAGTACTTACTTCATACTCGCATCCAATACCTCAGTTTGTCACGGGCAGGGCCGGATTAACATAAGGGCTAGGTGAGGCTGAAGACCCAGGGCCCACGGACGAAGGGGGTCCTTGATTTGCTAAGGAATTAATTTGCACTATGACGTGGGAAACGCCACTTTGCTTTCTGCTTTCTCTCATTGATAATATGAAGTATTCCTATTGGTTCGCTGCTGTTCAAAAACAGTGATGCCAGTGCTAAACTGGGGGTCGGAGTGGCTGTAGCCCAAACAGAATAATGAATAGCCCTGTTTTAGTCACCCATAAGGGTGATCAGATGTCACAATTTTCCTAGAACAGTGCCTAATTTCGGCGGCGAGAACTGTCCAGTCAAAGGTAGGCTAACCAAGCTTTTAGATCAAACAGTAAAATTCATTAATTAACTTGTACATGTAGTAACAGAAGCTGGGATAGGTGGAATCATACTGAATGAGCTCATAACTGAAGCACTGTCTCGGACGCCCGGCGGTACAGCTGGACTCAAAAAACGCCACGCTCGCACAATCCTTCCATCACACAATAACTGAGACAGTGTGCGAACAAATCAAAAAGGCTAAGCAGTTATCAAAATGTCTATAGTTGCAGAGTATGCGGAGTATGTATTTTAAGTAAACACACTCGGTTATGCTTTACAGTTAGTCTAACTGAACTAGTTAGAAAGCAAACTTTTTTATGAATGTTAAGTGTGCCCCTTTTATGAAAACGACAGAAATAATATGGAGCAATGAAATATTGGCGCTGGCTTTAATCAGACAATCTGATGCAAAAAATAAATAAACAATGAATGAATGAATGAATTAAGTTCTAAAGAAACTTTTTAAAGGTGAACCTCTATTTAAAGCATTTATTATAAAGCACTAATTTGGGAAGTATTGCAAATGTTTTTTGTTTTGCTGATTTTTCCAGCCTGTTTGAACTTTAAAGTTCAGATTATGTCATTACATAATAATAATAATAATAATAATAATAATAATAATAACAATAATAACAACAACAACAACAACAACAACAACAACAACAATATATTCATAATTTTGTGAGGTAAAAAAATAAAAGAAGACCCTTGGATTGACAATAGCCCCAGGGCCCAATGTGTTCTTAATCCAGCCCTGGTCACGGGGGCATGAAAGAAACATTCAAAAAGCAACTCATGTAAACACCTTAATCATATTATTGTCTTATTCAGATTAAGGCAATTAATTCGATTATTAAGTCCATGTAAACATAGGCACTGTTGCCTATGTGCACTAGTTTAAATGCACTAGTGTAAATGCGGCCTGTGGCATGGTTGTTGATGCCAGTTTGCCACCATCTCTACATGCCATATACCAGTTGTGTGACTGTCAGATGAGAGGAGCTAATATGCAATAGTCCAGAAGACCAATCAGAGAGCAATTGTGGATAGCCACGCCTCTTTTAAAAAAATCTCCATTTCAGTCTATTTATACTGAAACAGAACTCCAGCATTTTCAAACTAAACAGGACCTTCAGCTTTTTCAAAACGCTTCATTTTCACAGGTCACAGATGCCAGATAAGTGTGAATTTAGTGTGAAATTATGCATTATAAAACAAAAGTGCATTACTGCAAACGGCACCGGAGTTGCTGGTTTACTTGAATTTCCACAGTCAACCATCTCTTGGGTTTATGAAGAGTGGTCTATGATTGAAAATGTTGATCCCAGAGGTCAGAAGAGAGAGAACAGACTGGTTCAGTGGATAGAAAGACAACAGTAACTCAACTTCTCTTCAACTCAAATAACTTCTTGTTACCACTGAGGTCTGCAGAAGGGCATCTCTGAACAGGTCAAACCTTGAAGCAGATGAACTACAGCAGCAGAAGTGCAGCACTGTCAGCTAAGTACAACAAAATGAAGATACAGTTCACCCAAAAGTCAACAACAGAAGGCAGGAAAAAGTTCTGAGGAGTCTCGATTTCTGCAGGGATGTTCATATGGAAGAGTTAGAACGTGGCGTAAACAAAGTAAAAGCATGGATCCATTCTGCCTTGTATCAACAGTTCAGTCTGCTGCTGGTGTAATGGTGTGGGGGAGGTTTTCTTGGCACACACCACCTTCTTAATACCCAGTTGAGCATTGTTGAAATGACACAGCTTACCTGAGTATTATTGCTGACCGCATCCATCAGTTTATGACCGCAGTGTACTCATCTTCTGACAGCTGCTTCCACCAGGATAACACACCATGTCACACAGGAATAAGGAACGTTTCCAGCCCCTTGCTGATCAACAGATCCTGAAAATCTCAGACCAGCCTCTCTGACTCAAACAATGTCTCTTAAATCACTATTCTGATGAGTGGTTTCAGCACATAGTCTCCAACGCATTTGCCTGACTAAATGCCAGTGTCATTGGCTGATTAGATATTTGTATTAACAGGCATTTTAAGAGGTATACTTGATAAAATGATTGGTCAGTGTATAGCAAACTGCACTATTAATATCCGAGAATAGCTTCTGAGAATCAAAAAAAAGCCACATAGTATTGATAATGTTATGATAGCTGTTTTAACATTAAGTTATGATTGAATTGCCTCTTGTTATATAATGAAATAAATGTTATATATAATGAAATAGTTTGATAACAAGCATGTGGCAACAACATGACCACATTGAAATGGTCTATAGAGGTTTTGCACTCAAAATCAAGATTTCATCAGTTACCCACTCAAATAAATGATTTTACGTATATAAAATTAGTTGGGGTAATAAAAAGTTTAATAAATAATAAAAGTTTTTTGAGTTACAACGTAATTGTGTTATGTTCAATACACTTAAATTTGTAAAAACGATTAGATTAACTTTATCAATTTGTTTTGGGACAACATGAAAAAAATAGTGTGAAACCCAGAATTTTTAACAGTACATATTAGGCCATTTTAGCTATAGTCGGATGTCAACAAGAGCATTAATTGAATGCTTAATATACTACTGAATATGTTTTCTGCCTGTTTATGCTATTTGAACCAGAGGAAAGAAATGTGGAAGCAGCCACACTGTAAAACAGTCAACTTTGAAATGAGTGTAGTTAACTCAAAATTGACTGAAAGTTAATTCTATCATTTGAAAAAAGCTTTGAACTCCATGTTCATGAGTGGGTCTTGAACCCAGGTCTCTGGAATGGAGACTAAGGAGCAGGCCCAAACAGAATCCACGTGCACAGAATTCCGCAGATTTTTAGCCCATCATTAATTCTGTTTATTTACTTGAGTAAATGTGTGTAAATCTATATTTATTCACTTTTTAAAATTAATTACAGTAATATTATAGACTAATATGAAAATGTTCATCTGATTTATGTACAATGCGGTTTGTACAGTAATATTTTCTGTCTTTTAGTAGATATACTATATGAGAGACTTGCTTTGTTTACCAAATAAGTAGATCTAATTGGATTTGCATTTTAAATATTAAATAAAAGCTAAAAAGATCATATTTTTTTCCACATATTAAGGTTTTAGTTATGATGCTTCCAAAATAATTCAGCAGAAATCCGCTGATTTTTACCAAAATTCTCGTCCGCAAAAAACAATTGCAGATTCCGTCTGGCCCTATGAGTGAACGACCGAGCCACAGAGGAAGTTGTATTGGACCCAAATGAAAACATTCCAAGTAGGGATCCAGGAAGCAATGATTTATTAATAATAATTTTAAAATAAATAAATAAATAAATAAATAAATAAATAAATAAATAAAAAAGCTTCTCAAAAATTAGGTAGCAAAACAGACAACTTAGGTTCTTCTCAGAACGAGTTATACAAATTGTTTTAACAATATAATAAACATACAAAGTTACAAATAGACAAGAAGGCAGCAAGCAACAGGGAAAACAACAGAGTTTAACTAGACGTAGCTCTGGAGATCAAGAGAACACAAGGCAAGTTCACCGGTGCTTACTCAAAAATCGAATGAGAAACATAGGAAAAAGTGACAACTTAAATACACAGGCTGGAACAAGTCACAGGTGATCGAAATTAAGTAAACAAGAAAACACAAGAAAGAATTAAAGGTAGAGGGGAAACACGGGGACCTCTAGGGGAATGGAGACAAAGTGCAGGATGACGTGAAGGTAATGATGACTTAATTAAATACCTCATTACTTCAACTTAAATGGAGTAAGTTCACAGTGCTCATATAGATTTGTTTTTTTTTTTTTAACTCAAATGGTTTGTTGCAATCGGTTTCCTCAAACAGTTTGAGTTGCCTTATTGGGTTTTACCGCACTCAGTTCATTTGAGTTCTCTTCAGTTATTGGGGTTTACTGTGCTCAAATTGCTTCGTTTACTCAAATGGACAATGTTCACAGTACTCATTTTGATTAGTTTTTGAATTTAAATGGTTTGAGTTACCTTAATGTTTTGGGTTTTACAGTGTAGATCATATACTGTAGAAAAGGGCTTAGTAAAGCTTGAAACAATGCAATATTTTAACAAACTAAATTTAATAGATGGTAAGACATACAGTATTTATAAGCAGTGTTAATTAAGCCTAATATTTGACTTATTTGACTAGAAATGATAAAAACAAATATGAATGTTGTCAAAATTCCTTGAATGTTGACAACCAAACACACTGTATTCCTCAGAAAGTATTTTTTCTCTCTTTCATTGATTTGATATAATCTTTGCATATGGATTATTGCTATAGACCATTTTGGGGAATGTAAACAAAAACAACGGTCCCAACATATTTCCTGTTTTACATTTTTCATTTCTATAGCTTCCAAAACTCAAGAAAGAGTCACATATTAATAAAAATGTCATGATAGCTGTTTTAACGTTAAGTTATGATTGAATTATCTCTTGTTACAGTTATGAAATAGTTTGACAACAAGCAGGAAATGTTCATAGGCCAATTTCTGTCCGTCCAGAATGTGTTGTGAAAACACTCTATAGGGTTGAGCTCAGAACGTCTTCTAGTTTACAGCTTCGCTAGTGAAAAAAACACGTTCAGAGCTCAACCAGTGATGTGTCTGAACCAGCCACCATAACCATTTTAAGAGAAACACGTCTCAGACTGGCAGTGAAGACGAGGTTATGTTGTATTCAGGCCTCTCTGGGCGTCAGCCAAACAGAACAGCTCTCAGATTTGATCCTTGGCAGAGCTTCTACATTTAGATTCCCGTAGTGTTTTTCTACTGTTTGGAGACCATGTTTTAAAGAAGGAACTGTCAAATCCATGCTACAGAACACGGTCCATGACAAATGTTTTCTTATGAGGAGTTAATATCGTGTAATCAGAAACGGGCTGTCCGGTCACGTCTTCGCAGTACAGCAAATAAACTCAATGAATATCACGTTATTTTTTAATAAGCATAGAAGGAGATAGATGTGGCATGTCTTCCCATGAGCATATAACATGTTGAAATGGATATACCTCTAAGAGAACATTAAAAGCCATGTTTTAGTGTCTCTTTTCGAACATTCCATCTCAACGAGACAAATCTGAGCTATTAGATTGAGTTTTGCCAAGTGCTACATCCTATTGAATAACCCACATCAGTTTCCTCATATCATTAGTTCTTGCTAGAAAAACAAACTTACCGTCCACTGCTATTATATTAAGATCAACATCTGTACCACTGGAGAAATGACTCCTCTGAGAAGGCTGTAGCGGTGCAGCACCTCCTTCTGGTTAGCGCAGGTTTTCTGTTATTTTTCCCCCCATGTATATATGCACTAAACACTTTTATAGCTGTAATCTTTATTTTTATGTATTATTCTTTAAGGAAAATGTGTTAAATCAAAGTAGTAAAAATAAGTGAAAGTTACACTAGAATAATTAGGACCAAAATAAGTCTCAAATGCTCAGAAAGGCAGAATTTATTACAGTAATGTACAATAAAACTGTAATATTTAGATATACACTTACCGGCCACTTTATTAGGTACACCTTACTAGTACCAGGCTGGACCCCTTTTGCCTTCAGAACTGCCTTAATCCTTTGTGGCAAAAATTCAACAAGGTGCTGGCAATATTCCTTAGAGATTTTGGTCCATATTGACATGATTACATCATGCAGTTGCTGCAGATTTGACGGCTGCACATCTATGATGCGAATCTCCCGTTACACCACATCCCAAAGGTGCTCTATTGGATTGAGATCTGGTGATTGTGGAGGCCATTTGAGTACAGTGAACTCATTGTCATGTTCAAGAAACCAGTCTGAGATGATTTGTGCTTTATGATGGTGCGTTATACTGCTGGAAGTAGCCATCAGAAGATGGGTACACTGTGGTCATAAAGGGATAGACATGGTCAGCAACAATACTCAGGTAGGCTGTGGCATTAACACGATGCTCAATTAAAACTAATGGACCCAAAGCGTGCCAAGAAAGTATCTCGCACCTCAATACCGCACCACCAGCCTAAACCGTTGATACAAGGCAGGATGGATCCATGCTTTCATGTTGTTGACGCCAAATTCTGACCTTACCATCTGAATGTTTCAGCAGAAATCGAGACTCATCAGACCAGGCAACGTTTTATCAATCTTCTATTGTCCAATTTTGGTGAGACTGTGTGAATTGTACCCTCGGTTTCCTATTCTTAGCAGACAGGAGTGGCACCCCGTGTGGTCTTCTGCTGCTGTAGCCCATCCATCTCAAGGTTCAACATGTTGTGCATTCAGAGATGCTCTTCTGCAGACCTCAGTTGTAACGAGTGGTTATTTGAGTTACTGTTGCCTTTCTATCAGCTTGAACCAGTCTGGCCATTCTCCTCTGACATCAACAAGGCATTTGCGCCCACAGAACCACCGCTCACTTGATATTTTCTCTTTTTCGGACCATTCTCTGAAAACCCTAAAGATGGTTGTGCTTAAAAATTCCAGCAGATCAGCAGTTGAATTACTCAGACAAGCCCGTCTGGCTCCAACAATTATGCCACATTGAAAGTCATTTAATCTCTTTTCTTCCCTATTCTGATGCTCGGTTTGAACTGCAGCAGATCGTCTTGAGCATGTCTACATGCCTAAATGCATTGAGTTGCCGCCATGTGATGTGCTGACTAGAAATTTGCGTTAACGAGCAGTTGGACAGGTGTACCTAATAAAGTGACCAGTAAGTGTATAATAAATTGAAAGACCAGTGCTTGAGACCTCTTAAAATTGCTGTTTAAGTTGACTGTTTTTAAGCTAAGCTAAGTGAAGTTTATTTATAAACAAATTTCGAGAGGATCACGTGCTTATGATTGTTCACAGCTGTTCCAGCATTAGCCCATGACTAATTATCCTATCAGACGATTCTTAACTCACTATAAATAACCAGAGTTTTCTCGTCTCAATATCTTCATCTCGAAGAAAACCCCCCCCCCCCCACCCACCCAACCTTCCCTCCTTTCAAACGGGCGACACGGTGGCCAGTGAGTAGCACTGTTGCGTCACAGCAAGAATGCTGCTGGTTTAAATTCCCTTCCAAACCAGGCGAAATTTCTGTGCAGAGTTTTGCTTGTTCTCCCCGGGTCCTCCGGTTTCCTCCCACAGTTCAAAACAAGCACCCTAAACAAATAATTCAAAATATTTCTAGCCAAGCTCTGAGTACGCCTCTTCTCAGCATCCATATCTGACACTTAGCTACTTTAAGCAAGGGGGGAGTCAACGATATCTACCTGAGCTCGATGATCTTATAAGCTCAGGGCTCTCTCCCGGGACAGCATGCCAAACAAGCTTTATTATCAATCATCAGCTAAGTGTGAACTCTTGAATCTCTTTTTTAGAGACTTAAATACTCATAACATTTTGAATATGCTTCAGAAGTGACAAACATTTTCATCTGATATGGGTTTCAGAATTCAGTGCGAATTCAACAATCAGTGACAGACCAATACATTTTTATTTTGAATCCATTTTTTGGAAAATGTACATTTACTGTGGTTTCTACTACCAACAGCTGCATAATACTGTGGCATCTTGTAAAATCATTGTTTTGTTTTTGTTGTTTGTTTTTTACTGCGAGTTACACATTGACGGATTTGCCATCTTGATTGTTCTAAGATGGTGGATGTGCCAACATGTGTTTAGCAGTCATACACTGTAAAATAAAATCTGTTAATTAACAGTTTCCATATTTAGTGATTCACAGATATTTTCTGCTCATTTATAGTTGCGAATTGCATAATGGGGTGTTCATTTCTAATCTGTCGACTCTTGGTGTTGAAAACTCTACTTTAAAGTTTAACAAATTGACTTTCGTTGACATTTTAGAAGAGAAATAAGTCTGTAAAATAACAGAAAATGTACTGGCAGATTAGTAGAAGGTTTTTGTACCGTAATATACACCAACCCAGACAATATATCCCTTTAAACAATTTAAAATGATAATAAAAGTCACTTTTTCAAGCTTTTCAGAATTAAAAGTTGTTGGAAGAAATATCAAGGTCCCATGATGCAAAAGCTTAAACAAACAGTGAAATATAAAAAATAAATATGAACCTTAAAGTAAGGAAGCTTCTAATTTACGGATATTTATAAAGTGTATGTTTATAAAGTGGCTGCTATTAATAAATATCTTTGCTGGAAATTTGTTAAAATATAGTTATACTTGGCTGTACAACCAGAAACTGTAATGTTGCGACACCTTAGACGACCTTTTTCCCCTTGAGTGATGACATTGATTAATCTAAGATGGTTGGTGTGCCTACATGTGCTAAATAATCCAATGTAGCATCTCTCCATACATATTAAATTTATGCTAGAAGCTTGCTAAGCAATGCTAACCACACTTAGTCATGTGATGTAATGAAACAGAAAGTTGTAACTCAAACATGTCCATTTTTAGACAAACACTCGCAAACGTCCCTAACCACTTCCTCTTTGGGGAGTCTCTGCCGCCGTTTAAAAGTGTTACACTTCGTCTAGTGAACAAGGGAAGCTTATATGGACATACTCTCAATGCCTTGATTTTGACTGCTTTATATGTCCACTCCTGCACCTATATGTCCCAGGATTGCAATGTGATTATGATCCCACAGCAATGTAGTTTTAAGTTTAAAGTAGCTTAAAGTTTAAAAACAGTTTTAAGTTTAAAGTAGTTTAGTTTAAAATCTGTTGTAAGTAGTTCTCAGTTTAAAGTAGAATTAAGTAATGTAGTTTCCAGTAGTTTAAACTACTCTTAAACTTTAAGCTTCTTTAAACTTAAAACTCCTTTTAAACTTTAAACTAAAAATACTATCAGTCTAAGCTTTCTCAAGCCAGCCTAAAGTTTGTCTTGAAAATTTTTTTTTTATCTAAAGTGTTCTAAGGTGTCGTTCTAAGGTGTAGTTTCCAAGTGCTCCAAGGTTTAGGGTATTCCATTTAAACCCATTAATGTCTCGCCAGTAGTGGACACATGTAACATTATCAATGATGGAAATCCAAGTCAATGGCTGTTTCTCAATTCCAGGAACGCAGAGAACGGACTTGCATTCTTGTGAAGACCGGTCTAGCCAGGTTACCTCAGAAGAACGACTCAGGAGACCACGAGAACAGAGAACGCGTCCTGTGAGAAATGAGATGCTGCGTTCTTCCTGATTGTCACATGACCTTTATGCGTTTTTAATGTAAAATTATTTAAACATTACAGCATTCAAACAATTTATTCCCCGCTTTTCAAGATATATACTATGCATAAAAACTTTGCACAATATAAATAAAACAGATTTAATATGAATTTCAGCAAATAAACACCCTTAATGTGTTTATTCCTTTATTAAGATTTTCATGGTAATGTTTACTCTCACCATCTGTTAGGGAAACTCCTGAGATAAATAAGTTATATCTCTGAACTTTAAAAATAGAGCGAGTTTTGTGCTCAAGTCTGCATCAAAGATCTTAGAATGACGAAGAGGCGACACTCAATCAAAGACCCTTTAAAGGCAAGTCATTTCACTTGGCGGCCATCTTCGAAACGCCTCTCGGGCTGTATGCTCGGGCATTTTGTTTGAATGGGGAAACTGCAAATTCTCCAAAACTACTTGCCAAGCTTACATTTACATTTCATATTATGAATTACCAATAAAATTAAACAACTGTCTAGTTTCATTTCAAAATGTTCGTATCATCCAAAATCTGCAGAAACTCACATCTGGTCCGAGCCCCTCCCCCAGAGAATTGTCATTCTATAGCCATCGCTGATTGGCTTATGTACTAGAGGCGGGCTTTATTCGTCATATAGCAACCGCTGATTGGCTCCTGTACTAGAAGGCGGGGCTTTATTCGCCATATTGACAGTTACACTGTTCCCCATTCAAATGTATACGAGTGACATGTCTTGCGTATTCTATAGTCTTTGACTAAATAGAATGTTCCATTGCAACAGCAGCGCCCAGCAACAGCCACATGATTCCGCCATTATGGAGTGACACTCATGTGCTTTATTCAGTGTTAAATTCTAATCATGTGAGTTTGAATGCCATTTTACATGACATTTATTGCCATACTACTGAAAGCAGCAGCAGATCTTGAAAATAAACCATTTGAAACCATTAGAACTGTGACTTAAATAGGTTCAATATGCATTAGACCAGTGTTTCTCAACCCTGTTCCTGAAGGCACACCAACAGTACACATTTTCAACCTCTCCCTAATCAAACACACCTGAATCAACTTATCATAACATCAGAAGAGACTCCAACACCTGAAGTTATGGGTCAGAAAAGGGAGACATCCAAAATATGTACTGTTGGTGTGCCTCCAGGAACAGGGTTGAGAAACACTGCATTAGACTGTAAACCTTACCATTTCGTTGGAGTGCAGTAAGTGCACTATTCTGTGCTTCTGAATGGCTCTATTTTAATTTCTGTCATGATGCATCTGGTGCAAACAGCCCAACTGAATATCACTGCAAACCTCATCACGTAGCGTGTTGTCCAGCGAAGGACACACTTTCGGTTGTGGACGCATGCTTTGAGAGCCTTCATGACTGAATGAATCACACCACGGCAACCCAGGGTGCTGAAATATAAATGGAGGGCCGTAGCAAGCCTAGTAAACGGGGTGGTTCTTTTTTTCTTAAAATATGGACCTTTTTGCAGTTATTTGCCTCAATTTCTATTTAATTATGAGGTTTAATTACTTTAAGCACTATTTTTTTGCTGGATTAGCTTGTCGGATGGTCATCATAACCCCACTTTTTGATGTATCAAAAACATTTCCTAAAGATTTACAAGAAAAAATATCAGAATAATACTTACTTTTCAAATACAAATTTATTACACCATATATCATTAGAAAAAAAGATGCGGTTCAAGTTTTAAATGAAAAACTAGCCTATAGTCATTTATTAGGCAAACACAAACTGGCCAGAATACTCAACTTTACTGTCACACTCAAGCAACATTTAAGAGGATTCCGCTCGATCTTTAAGCCTTCTTCGATGGTTATGTTCACAATTTATTATGGCATAGCAGTCAAAATAGCACAAATGAGCTTGTGTTTGGGACAAATTCTGGACCTTTGTCAGTAAGGGGTGGGTCTTTCGAACCACCCGAACCCCCTATGGCTATGGGCCTGAAATGGCTAAACTGGCATTGAGCGGAATTAACGACCAAAACGAAGACAAACGTTCCTGCATGTAACGGACATTTTCAAAGCAGAATAACCGACCTCAGCATTGCTTTTCACACATGTACACTTAGCATGTTTCTTAATTATCTGTAAACATATTATGGTATTTTTATGCTTTAGAAGAGTCAAAAACTTGCACAGCACCTTTAATTTCTAATCAAAGCATCACCTTCTTCTTTTAGCAAATGTTATATGTATAAATGACTTTGTCTACTAATATTTTCTTGATTGAATACACTATTCACTGTTTGAAGGCCCAAACAGACATTTTAATTTGTAATAATATTTTTGTAATTATCCCAAACTTTTATTGTGAATGAGCTATGATGTGCCGCAAATACAAAGGGGTAAACATAGACATGAAACAGTGAAAGCCACGATGGCTGTTAGAACAGAAAAACAAACATACAACGTTTCCCTACTGATACAGTACAGTGTTGAGCAACATCAAATCCACAAAAACTAAATACAGGTATTACAGTGACAGCACACAGACATTCTAAACAACAGGTCTGTCTTAGTTTTTCTCGCTAATACGTTAATTCTGGTTGAGAACAAGAAGATAAAAAAATGCTAGTATGGGTTGCATTTGGCATTGCATGAGAAAACTGAACATAACTTATAACGACTTAATATCTCTATATTAAATAAATACAAATCAAAACAAAATGTCCCTTTTATATAACTTAAATACTATCTAAAATAGACTACCAGTGCTATTTACACAAAATATTGTAAATTATCCTTCAGGCATGAAGTTTAAATGTTAATTCAACTTACTAATGAACCGATTTGTTGAATATTATTAAGAATCCACATAGATTAGGTTTAGTCTGTGCTTAAGAAAGTCTGGATAGTGGAGTGAATAAAATATTTTTATCTATGTGGAAATATTCCAAAACATACACTGGTGAAAACTTTCGGTCAGTAACATTTAATTAAAAATATTTTGGAAAAAATTAGGATGCAATGAATTGATTAAAAATATATTTGTAATATGATTAAAATAACTTATTTTAAAATTTAAATACCTTTAGTAACAAATTCTAATAGAAAACAACTGGTGTCTTCTATTTTTCCCCCCAAAGGAAGGCACCTCTGGTTTTCTGTGACCTAAAATCTCCTGGAAAAAAAAATCGATTCAAGATCTAGCAAAAAATAACTGCACATTACTAAATTATTTTTCATATATTTAACTATACTTCATTATTTGGTCTACAGACCTCTTGCTGGGACAAAATATATGTGCCAAGTCTGCATTTCGGAACAATAAGCAGTTTCTGACTTCAAAATATTGACTCACTTTGTTTTTTAAAATAGCACTATAACCATAAACCAGCTTAACACAGGTATGCCTTTTTGTGTTGGAATTTGCCAAAATTCACCTGGTGGCTCTGTACTACAGTACATGTACTATATATGCCTGAATGACTAAGTATCTTTCTATTTAAACATTTCCTGTGTGAATGACTCTAACATTCTCCCCCTATTTATTTTTGTGCATTCACTTTCCCTTGATCCTCCACCTTTTTAATAGCTGCCTGAATTTTGGCCTGGTCGCCCAGGAGCTGACGGGGTTTGAGTGGTCGAAGGTCTTCATCCAGCTCCAGCAGGACAGGTACTCCTGTGGGCAGTGTTACATTGACGATGTCTGTTTCCGATATAGCTGTTGAAAAAGAAAAGTATGTAATATAAGTTATAAAAGTATTTGTCAAGAGTATTGACACTTTTACTGAGAAATGTTTATGACAAATTCAGTTTGTTCCACTAATCAGAAAACTATTCATGACAACTATAATGGCCTCATGATGATCATGTTTATGACAGATTTAAGTTTTGTTGTCTTGGAAATGTCAACTTATGATCTTATTGGCAGGTTAAGACATATTTGCTTATGTCAAGTTTTCATAACAACATCTCTAACAATGTCATCTTTGCATTTTAAATGACATAAACTGAACTCATAAGTGGTTCATTCCGCTGTGGCGACCCCTGATAAAGGAGTAAGCCGAAGGATATTGAGTTAGTCAGTGATATAACTTACTAATGACACATAATGACAGTTGTAATAAGCATGCATGAAATCTCATGTCAGGATTATAATGGTGTCATGACAGTCTTGTGAACCCCCTTCAAACAAAGCGTTACCCCAAATCCTAACTTGTGTACAGTAGCATACAGCACACCACTTTACCTTCCAAGTACTTAAAGGCCATAGTTGATGGTGTCTACTGTATGTAACTGGAACTCATTGGCCTTTAGAGGGATGATATAACGTAGGCTGTGTCCGAAAGCAATAGGCTGACCTATTGCTTCTCTGGATTCTGAAGGCAGCGTTTGAGCACTAAGGCACCTCATAAAACTGATATCAGACAGACATTTGCGGCAGCTTAGCAATTTAACCATGTACAACAAAATACAGAGGGCTTTGGTGATAATTAAGGGAATATTTGCTGACTACAATACTAACTAAGTTGGCCAAAAATGCACTTTACACACAAAATGACACCAAAAAGGCACTTTGAGATGCCATGTTTATCTTTTTAGCTCAACTTTCAAAGATAGAACACACCGGATTGGGGAATATTGAAAGCAAGACATCTACTGTATGCTGCCTTCGAAATTTGATCAAGGTAAGGTACTTCCAGAGACAGTAAGTGAAGTAGAAATTGGATACGACTTACAGTATGTAGTTAAACCAAAACTTAAAGATTTCTACAATATTTGAACTTTGTTTTTATTCTATTGTAATAAAGAGGACTTGAAAACAAGAGATGACCGATATACAACACTCATCTCTATTGTATTGTGTATCACTACTACATAATGTGAATCAAAATAACTAACAGATAAAAGTGAAATAGTGAAACGAATAGTTATAAACGGTGGTACGCAAAGTTTTTGACATTCTATTGGACTCTTTTAGGTGTTTGTTTTTTCTATTATCTTTCTCTGTCTTTTATTCAAATGTACGGTGTTGTATTTAAATCAAATTTGGATTCGAACATGCCTTGATGACCTTTTGCTTCAGAATGCTGCCTCCAAAGGCAGCATTTTAAGACTTTCGGACACAGCCTTATTTTAAAGATATAGTTCACCAAAAAATGTTAATTCTGTAATCATTTACTCACCCTCAAGTCCTTTCAAACCAGTTTGAGTTTCATTTTTTGCTCGATTTAAAGGAATCTTTAGTGATTTAAATTTTGTCCTATGCATTAATAGACTAATCCTTGCATTAATAGATCAATTCTGTTTTTAACTAATTATATGAACTTATGCTGATGTGTTTATCCTTATTTAACCTGATGTGCTTAACCTCATTTAACCTTGCTCCATAACAGTTGTGGCTTTGTGTGACTGATAACTAGGGCTTGACAGAATCTGCAGACATTTTTTGCTTTTTCTGCTGAGAATTTTGTAAAAAAAATCTACGTATTTATGCGGAATGATTTTGAGAATATCGTAACTAAAAGCTTAATATATTAAATAAAATATTAGCTTTTTAACTTTTATATAATGTTGACAGTGCAAATCCATTTAGATCCACTTATTTGGTAAACAAAGCAAGTCTCTCATATAACATATCTACTAAAAGACAGAAATATTACTGTACAAACTGTAATGTAAATAAATTAAATGAAGTAAATAAAATAGACTCAATGATGGGCTAAAAAACTGCGGAAATCTGCGGATTTCTGCGTGTGCAAATTCCATAGATAACAGAGAAGTTAACTCCTCAGAACTTGTTTTCAGCAAAATGTTACAACTCTTTTCTTTCAGAGTGTGCTCATTTACAAGAAGAATGAGCAGGGATGGGAGGGATGCAAGCTCACTCTCTTGTGGGCTCTGTTATGAGTATGTGTAACTTTTTCTGTGCAGATTCACATTCAAGAACGTTGGAAAACTGTAACTGTAAGCACGAAATATGGATGTCAATAGTTGGTTGTATAGTTGAATGTCAACTGGTTTGGAACTAGTCAGTGGTGTGCAAATGATGACAGAATGTTCATTTCTGGGTGAACTAACCCTGCCGAGCCACAGCTCTGGACAGTTTAGCTTCAACCATAATTAAACACATCTGAAAAAACCAATTGAGGCCTTCAGGCTCGTTGGAAACCTACAGGTTGCAATGTTGGTAGTAAACTCTTCTGGGCTGCTAAGGGTGTCTTCATGTTTGGCAGGTTTGGCTTGACTGAAAGGAAGTCTGGTGTGATTTCTCTGCTGTGGTTCAAATCAAGAAAACAAATCCATAAACTTTGTAATGAAAATCAACAGAGCTCAGCAAACTGAAACAGCAATGGTCCCAAATGTTAAAAGTCCAGAAAAGGAACCAAAAACTTTTTCAAAACATTCTGTGACTTCAGTGGTTCAACTATAATCATACGAAGCTCCAAGAACATTTTTGTGCACCAAAACAAAACAAAAAAACAACTTTGTTTGTCTATGTGCTCTCTTTCTTATCAAGTAAGTTTGAGTTAAATTTTTTGCTATATTTAAAGGAATCTTTAGTGATTTTATTTTTGTCCTATGCATTAATAGACTAATCCTTGCATTAATAGATCAATTATGTTTTTAACTAGTTATATGAACTTATGCTGATGTGTTTATCCTTATATAACCTTATGTGCTTAACCTCATATAACCTTGCTCCATAACTCGTAAGTGTGTTTATTATGAGCAGTACAAAGTATTGCCAATAGGGTCAGCAGTGCAACACATGAGCATCGTATTGCCTGTTTCGTATGCACACTTGGAACCTGATGGTATCTGATGTGGAAGTAGGGCTGGGCGATTTGGCCTAAAATCAGAATCTGGATTAATTAATTAACATTTTAACTCAATTACGATTAATGAACGATTATTTTATGTTTTTGCCCTTATAGTTCACTGGCAAGCTTTGTACAGTAAATTTGCTCACATATTACAAGTGTGAGACTATTAAATGTAGGGTGGATTACTTGATTTGACCATCTATGATTATTTATTGAACATCAACGCCGAACAACTTAAATTAAAACACACATTGATTAAAACAAAGCTTGCGCTATACATCGTTGTGACATTTAAGTAAATTTTTTTGAGAAATGCATATGCAAAGGCTGCGCCGGACTGTACACATGCCCTTGGCAGAAGTATAATATTATAATAATATAATGAGAATAAATCATAATATAATAGTATAATTCAGCCTTAACAGAGAGGGTCACGTGACTCCACACATGGAAGGGAAAGTATTTGAAAAAATTGACCTGGAAAAATTAGATCGATTATAGGTTCTGAATATCGATTTCGATTACTTTTCAATGAATCGCCCAGCTCTATGTGGAAGTCAGGAGATGCAAGGCGATCCAAGTCATTTGTACAATTTTGGTGCACAAGAGTGTTCTTGGAGTTTTGGATGATTACAGTTGTGCCACTGAAGTCACATGGACTGTTTTGATAATGTTTTTGATTCCATCTCAGGACCTCTGTTGTATACACCGTATCTCTCGAGAGCTCTCAGAATTTATATAGCATATCCTAATTTGTGTTCCGATGATGAACTAAAGTGTCAGGAGATTGGAATAATAAGAGGGTGAGTAAATAATAATATAATTGGCATTTTTGGGTAAACTAACCCCTAAAACAAATAATCTGACCAACATTAAACCTTAAAATAACACAGACAACAACAAATATATATGTCACCTTCCAAGTGTTTAAGCAAAGCTCTGCAGCTGTTCCCGTGTGCAGAGATGAGGACCGTCTGGCCGCTTTTGATCACCGGTACAATGACATCATTCCAGTAAGGAAGAAGTCTGTCCAACACTTCCTTCAGACTCTCTGTTTTGGGCAGTTCCTCTTTCGGGACGTCACACGTACTGTATCGACGGTCATTGTAAATTTCATCATAATAGGGATGTGACTCATGTATGGGGGGTGGAGTGATGTCATAACTGCGCCTCCACAGTTTAACCTGCTCCTCTCCATGGTTTAATGCCATTTCAGCCCGATTAAGTCCGATCAGGGCACCGTAATGCCTTTCGTTTAACCTCCACGATTTTGTCACAGGGACCCACTCGTGTCCCATGGCCTCAAGCACCAACCAGGCCGTCTGGATGGAACGGCTGAGTATGGAGGTAAAAACCTGGTCCAATTGGTAGCCATTCTCTTTCAAAAGGCGGCCACATTCTTGAGCTTCCACCACACCGTTCTCACTCAGTTTCTGATCAACCCAACTGCAGAAGCGGTTCTCTTTGTTCCAGGCCCCCTCCCCATGCCGGAGAAGGAATAGTTTGTATTTGGACATTCAGAAGAGGTAGTACGGAAGCCTGAAATAGATAATAAAAAATACTCACCTACTTGATTGTTTAAATGATTTGCGATTAGTTAATCTGCAGATTAACTGTAAATTCTAAGATTAGATTCAAATTTATTATCATTACACATGTAATATATGTATATGTAATATGTAATATGTAATCAATGTATAAGGCATTGAAATGCAGTTTAGGTCTAACCAAGACTGCAATAGCAGCAAGTGCAGGATATAGGTATACATTTTAAAGTGCAATTCTAGAAAAACTATGGTGATATTTACAGATGAATGTACTATGAACATTATAAACAGGTTGTATTAACTATGAACAGAGATTTACAATAGATGGGTGTGCTATTAATAATCAGGTTGCTATTAATAATCAGGGTATGCAGATATATATGAACATAATTACAAGTGTATATGTACAGTGGGCATTAACATCTTCTTTATGTTTACCTAAGTTGCAAAACCGTATTTTAAAGAAGACTCAAAAGAGAACTTTTTGTTGGTGTGCATAAATAGCAAGCAGCATGTAGATTGTGACCATCAGTTTGCTTTCTCTTTCACTTCCTCTTTAGCTTTGAGAGACAAAAATAGACAAAATGGTATAAACATATTTAACTTGGTGTATCCCGATTCCTGAATGGTAAGTGTATCCTAAGAACACAGTTGGTTATGCATTAAACTAAGCATAAACAGTTAAGAAAAAAGAAGGTTGAGTAGTAGTACTAATATCATATTAGGTCCATATATACACTCTGAAAGTGTTAATCAATCATCAAAAGATAAAAAAATCCTTCCCTTCTCTCAACTGAGTAACTTTTGTAACGTTAATCATTTTATATAATAATAATAATAATATTATATTCATTCCAGCATTATAGCTGTGACATTTGGAGTAAAATCTCTAAACATAAATTGACAGAGGAAGTATATGTTAATATTATATTGAAACATCAGTTTATATTTTTCAAAACAACAAGCCACAGAGTTGTGGGAGCAGAACAATATCAATCTGTAAACATTTTGTATATTTTAAATTAGGAAAATAAACATGCGATATGAATGTGACAAAAAAAGTCTGAAAATATACAACATAATTTGTAGAAATTCTGTGAATTAAACTGCACAACCCAAAAGAAACAATGCTAAACAAAAGGATAAGAGTTGGATCACTATAGAACAAACATGATTTTATTTTATTTGATTTTACATTTGAAAAAGCTTCGTTATGGATGTGACATCTCTCCGTTATGGATGTGACAGATGTAAAATTGCCACTTGTGTGACTTTAGTATATCAAATATAATTGTTTGAAAACACTGACAGAGACATTGATGAGTATTTTTAAAGCACTGTAAAATACAAGCCTACCCAAAAAACACAGAAACGGTTTGGCATATTCATGGCAAGGTTAACATTTGCATGAAATTGCTTATATATATATATATATATATATATATATATATATATATATATATATATATATATATATATATATATTAAAACAAGGTATTGTTTGTAATCGATATTAACATCATGGTTTTCTGTAAAGATGCAATATATATATATATATATATATATATATATATATATATATATATATATATATATATATATATATATATATATATATATATATAAAACATACATAAAATATAAATATAGGCCTGCATTAATATAACTGCACAATAGAAATAGAAAGGTTAACTAAATGTCAAATCTAATTTAATAAATGGCTTGACTAGTACTAAAAAAACTTTAATTTTCAAATGCGAAAATATAAAGTAATCGCATTAAAAGCCTAAAATTTTAAATAAATGAAATACTGACGTGAAACTGACATAAAGTGCAGTGTTGTATCAAACCATGTTTTACTGTATGGCAACAGTACATAACATAGCTGAACTAGCCTACTAGCATGCCATACAACGAAATCGTACGGAGTATGTAAAACGTTTTTATCTGAAGCTGTAAATCATACATCCAAGTAAAGATTTAATAAAAGTGGACATCTAAAATTATAAGGAATCGCTACGTGCTCACCTTCAGATTAGAAACCGCCCAGCAGCTGCAGCTCTGCGACAGGAACTGCCATAGTAGCATCAACAAACAGCAGTAAACCGTTTGACTGACTGACATTACTTTCAGCCAATAAGATGGGTAATTCTCCCTATATGGGGGCGTGTTAAGGCGTAATTTGGCGAATAAGAGCTCCCGTTATTTTGAGGATGAAAACGTCAGTTCCACTTGTATTTAGGTGAATCCGCAGTTAAATTGTCTGAAAATTTAGATATGATTATAACCCCGTTCACCTGATTTATTACTTCATCAGGTAGGCCGAGTGACTTTATTTAAATTGCGTCGATGTCATAACGAACACGAACAGTAAGTAACGTTAGTTAAAGAAAGCAAAAACATGTTTGTTGTAGTTAAACTATGGTAAACCACAAATTCATCATCCTTTACTAGACTAACTTTAACTGTGGTATTTGTTGTTATCCAAATTATTACAACTTTACTGTAATATATTACTGTAATGACTCAGTAAAAGTGCATTTGCGTCCAGAAAATATAAATAAATGGCCCAAATCAGTCAAAACAAACCAAAACACATGATAGCTTTATTGTTACTAAATATTCACATATATAAATATCATTACAACATAATCATTATTATATAATGACAAGTGCAATTATATAATAATCATATATTAAAATAAATATATATTTTATATGTGTATGTCAATGAGCATTTGAGCTGTAAACAGCTCGATAACAGCTTATAATTGTTTCATTCAGCCAGCTGTAAATGCAATAAAACCAATATAAGTTTAGTCAACCCCCAAAAAGAAATTTTGTCATTATTTACTCACACTTTAGGCTACTTCTTTCAAGCCTTTATGAGTTTCATTGTTCTTTAAAACACAAAATAGTGTATTTTAAAAAAATCTCAGAAACATGTAACCATTTACTTCCTTAGTATTTGCTTTTCCTACTGTGAAAATCAATGGTTGGTTACAGGTTTTCAGCTTTCTTCAAAATATCTTCTTTGAAGATATAAATAATCTCAACGGTTTAGAACCTCTTGATGGAAACTAACTAGCGAGTTAATACATTTCATTTTTTTGGGGGGGGTAAAATCGTATTAAGAACTTGGTCCAGCAAACATCTTCTTCCTGCCCTCCATGCCTGACATCGCATCGACATTTTTACGCCAGTCGGTCACTTCCTCTTTCTGTGTGAATAACAAGTAAATGGATATTTTGATAAACTGATATTTTAGTATTTAGCAAAATATGTAATAATATATAAATATAAAAATATAGTTACAAAAATAAAAGAAAGCATATTTAAAAAAAAAAAGGTTTTAAAGAATATTATGAAAACAATGGCTAAAAATAATATATATATATATATATATATATATATATATATATATATATATATATATATATATATATATATATATATATATATATATATTTATATATTTTTTTCTTTAAGATAGATACATAATATATATATATATATATATATATATATATATATATATATATATATATATATATATATATATATATATATATTTAATTATAATTAATTTAACTAAGTATTGTTTATTCTATTTTATTATAATATTTGCATATTTTTATATAATATATAAATGTAATATAATTCTTATTAAAAAAAACAGCAGATTTTACTATAGATTCAAACATAAACAAAAGTAATTAGATCAAATTTAAATGTGACATAACAAGTGATAGGTGAACTGACATAATAGTTTAAAATATGTGTTATTAATAAAATATATTGAAATAAAATTAAAACTTTATTATAATTATTTCATGCACATGCGAGTTTTATGCACAAGCAAAATAAAAAGGCTAATATTTTATGATATTTGCATAATTTAATATTCAAAACATTTTAGCCAAAAAGATTAGAAAAAGCTTTAACCAATAAATGCATTACAAAATATTGTAAAAACATAATAAATAAACATATATGAATGTAAAAAATGCAGTTTTGTATAAGAATTTAAAATATTTAATATAATAAATATTATTAAATATTTATATTCTAGATTCTAAATAAAAATGTATAATAATAATTACTTATTATATATACACTTATAATTACTAAAAAGACACAAACAAACTAATATACAGTTGAAGTCAAAATCTTTCGCCCTCCTGTGAATTTTTTTTCCTTTTTCAAATATTTCCTGAAAAATGTTTAACAGAGCAAGGAATTTTTCACAGTATTTTCTATAATATTTTTTCTTCTGGAGAAAGTTTTATTTATTTTATTTCAGCGAGAGTAAAATCAGCTTTTTAAAATTTTTTAAAAGAAATTTTAAGGTCAAAATTATTAAACGCTTTAAGCAATATTTTTTTTCGATAGTCTACAGAACAAACCAATGTTATACAATAACTTGCCTAATTACCCTATCCTGCCTTATAAGCCTTAACCTAGTTAAGTCTGTTAGTATCTTGAAAAATATCTAGTAAAATATTATGTACCGTCATCATGGCAAAAAAAAATCAGTTGTTAGAAATTACTTAATAAATTTAGAAATGTAATGAAACAATTGGGGAAAATATACAGGGGGTCTAATAATTCAGAAGGGCTAATATTTCTGACTTCAACTTTAAATACAGTTGAAGTCAGAATTATTAGCCCCCCTGAATTATTAGCCCCCCTGTTTATTTTGTTCCTCAATTTCTTTTTAACGGAGAGATTTTTTTCAACACATTTGTAAACATAATAGTTTTAATAACTCATTTCTAATAACTGATTTCTTTTATCTTTGCCATGATGACAGTAAATAATATTTGACTAGATATCTTTCAAGACACTTTTATACAGCTTAAAGTGACATTTAAAGGCTTTACTAGGTTTATTAGGTTAACTAGGCAGGTTAGGGTAATTAGGCAAGTTATTGTATAACATGTTTGTTCTGTAGACTATCGAAAAAAAATATATAACTTAAAGGGGCTAATAATTTTAACCTTAAAATGATTAAAAAAAAATTGTTTAAAAAACTGCTTTTATTCTAGCTGAAATAAAACAAATAAGACTTAATAAGACAAATAAGAAAAAATATTATCAGACATACTGTGAAGATTTCCTTGCTCTGTTAAACATCATTTGGGAAATATTTAAAAAAGAAGAAAAAAATTAAAGGGTGGCTAATAATTCTGACTTCACTGTATATATAAATATGGTTATATATCTACATTTTATCAAATATAACTGAGGTGAGTCTTACCTTTTCCTCCTCCTTCTTCACTGTCTTTAGGTTTGCTTTAAAGTCAATGGACTCTTTGTGTTTGGCACCGAGCAGAGCTCCCAACATGGCATCAGCAGACACTCTCACTCTCTTCAAGGCAGGTCTCTTCATTTTACCCTTCAGCTCGAAGATTTTATGGTTTAAATCTACAATCTACAGTATTAAAACACACACCAATAAGTGCTATTCAATAAGTAACAAATGCATTCAAGAATGCTTCTGTCTATTTCATGTTCATGCATTTTTCAATCATCAAAATGTACCTCTTTTTCATTTTTGGTAACTTTAGATTCAACATCATATCGCTCCTCATCAACAACATCGATTTTTTGGTGCAGTTCTTTGCATAGATTCTGTAAACAGAGCACTGGCGGGTGAGAAAGAACTTTATAAAGCGAATTTAGACTTAAAATGCGTACAAATATGAACCTGTAAGTCCTGAACTGACAGTCCGGAGAGTTTGAGAGGAGGAACTCTTTCACTGAGGGTTTGCTCTCTGTCCAGCTTTTTCTGCTCTTTCTCCTCCTCAAGCAATGTGCTCGCTTTCTTTAAGATTTTGGTCTGGAATGCATTCAATTAGGAGGATATGGCCATGAAATATTCATAGACGCACGATGGTTAGACTAGTTGTGTATTCTAAATAGTGGCTTACAAACTCATTTATACACAGGGAGTTTGAGGGAGTCACTTAAAACTTTCATTTCAATTGCAAAACATGCACCAAACATTTGACAAAGTTTTATAATAAGACTGACTTATACATTTGTTTTTAAAAATGATTGAAAAAGACATTTCTATTTTTTTGATGCCCTTTAAGCCAAAATATTGTTTGAATGGGAAGACAAACATAATCATTAATATTAGTATTGTAAATAAATGTCTGTGGAATATGATAATATAATAATAATATTATTATTGTTGTTGTAAAATAATATTTTTCACAGATTTATTTTATAGAAATATTTTAATTAATTAATAAATAATAATACATAATAATATTATTAATCATATTATTATTATAAAGTAATATTTTTCACTGATTTATTTTATAGAAATGTATTAATTAATCAATTAATAAATAATAATAATAATAATATTGTAAAGTAATATTTTTTACTGAAATATTTTATTACAATATTTTAAATAATCAACTAATAAATAATAATACTATTACTACTACTACTACTACTACTAATAATAATAATAATACATAATAATATTATTAATCATAATATTATTATAAAGTAATATTTTTCACTGATTTATTTTATAGAAATGTATTAATTAATCAATAAATAAATAATAATAATATTGTAAAGTAATATTTTTTTACTGAAATATTTTATTACAATATTTTAAATAATCAACTAATAAATAATACTACTATTACTACCACAACTGTACTACTACTAATAATCATAACAATAACAATAACAATAACAATAATAATAATAATAATAATAATAATAATAATAATAATAATAATAATAATAATAATATTTGCAATTAGATGTGTTTCTCACATTTAAACAAATATTTATGGCCAGTTTAAGGTCATTGACTAGCTCTGTAGGAGTGGTAAAATGAAACAAAAATAAATACTCACTTTTAAATATAGCCGTCGAGATGCTGTAATCTTGGGCTTCCTCTGAAGTAGAGAAATGATGTAATAATTAGTGTTGTCACAATACTGGAATTTCCAAGTTCGATACAATACCTTGAAAAACATTGATATTTGATACCATTTTCGATATAATTAAAAGTATGCAAATCAAGTAAAATGACTGGACAATATGATGCTTTTATAAGGTACATCAGCAGTCCTTAAGTGCGAAAGGCAACAAATTATATTTTAAAAAACTAAATTAGCGTTATCTCATCAAATTTTCTGATTACAAGTGTTCAAATCTTAATGTTATTATTAATTATTCATCTTCCCGCTGCTGAGAAGAGAGAGTGTGCGAGAGCAAAGCCAGTATCGATACTAACCAAAAGCAAGATTGTATTATTTGAAATATTTTAGTATCAATATTTATTTATATATCAATATTTTAGACAAAACTAGTGATAATATCTAAATATAAAAACATAAAGTGGCAAATTAATCATATTGTTTTAGTATGTTGTTACTCACCGGGCTGCCAAAGATATAGGAGAAAAAAATAAAATCACCATCATATTTTATGTGTAAACATACAGTATGTATCGTTTTTTGAAATATGTAATAATTTTTATTTGCATAATAGTAAAAAAAAAAAATCTTAAAATACTTACACAGATTCAGACATGTTTGTTTGGTTCCTGAAGACTTGAAGGCAAATATTTGTTAAAAAATAAACTTGTGTGCATATTACAAACAAATAAACAAACATTTGTAGTTTGCATAAGAAAATACTGGTTCAGTTTTGCTATATCAAAATATCATGTGTAATTGGCTTTTATTTATAAATGTTTGTGAATTTTACAAGCAATTTCTAAGCAGGTTTATAATAATGAACTGAAACTAAAACGTTATAATACAATAATAAAACTAAAGTAATCTTTTTTTGAAAAAAAGAAGACAAACATTTTATATCAGCTAGTTGAAAAGGAAATATTTATCATTGTATTTCAAATGAATACATTCGAATTTAAATAAATAAGCAATTTAATAAATAAATCTCAATTTAAAATATTTATCATGTTATTTAAAATAACTAATAACTAAAATGAAATCCACTATAAAATATAGACAGATTAAGGAAGAATAAATAAAAAGCAAAAACACACAAAAATATCTAAAACTTTAATAATATTGGAATAATTATAATAAAAAATATAGAAAATGTACAAATCAAAATATAAATCAACTAAAATAACACTACTTTTATAAAGTAAAAAATAACTTTCTGTCCTTTATTCAGTGCAAGAAGAAAAACAATTAAACATCACACATGAATAGCAGTTGTTATACCCATAGAGGTCCTTACCTTAGATGATGGAAGTGTGACTTTGTTTTGGCCACAGGGAAGAAAGTCTGCAGATTTATAGATTCTGATGTACTCGTGAGAGGCTCACTAAAATAGACCACTGTCTACACCATTATCACTGTCAGATGCTTCACATCGCCGGCCGCAGAGTGACAGACCACCTGGTGCTCAAATGTACTTTATGTTCTCTAGACTAAGGGTTAGACAATAATACTCCAACATTCATTCATCACACTATACAGTTTAAATCAGAGTTAAAGAGCAACCTACATTTTCTTACACCGAGGTCACTGCTTAGTCCTATTTCAACCTAACAAGAGTGAAAGTATTAGACAACATTTTAAAATCCCTCCTATTGTTTATCAGATGTTGCCTCTGCAAAATGCGGTTCTTCATTGTGTTCATCACTCAATAAACCAGCATGTTTCATGAGGACAGTGAGCCCTGTCACATAGCAAAATAAGTGAAGCAGTTTCTTGAAGCGCTCCGGTTTCCCCCACAGTCCAAAGACATGCGGTACAGGTGAATTGGGTAGATTAAATTGTCTGTAGTATTTGTGTGTGAATGAGAGTGAATGGATGTTTTCCAGAGATGGGTTGCAGCTGGAAGGGCATCCGCTGCGTAAAACATATGCTGGATAAGTTGGCGGTTCATTCCGCTGTGGCGACCCCAAATTAATAAAGAGACTAAGCCGAAAAGAAAATGAATGAACGAATGAATGAGTTCATTGAAGCTGAAAAATGAAATAATGAAATGGCAACCCAGAGTCCTGACCTAAACCTGACTAAAATTCTCTTGGCAACAAATTTATGGGTGAGAAAAACAACAGTGAGTGAAGAAGGGGTGTCCAGTGAGAGACTAGTGATGTTCTGTGAGAGAATAGTGATGTACAGTCGAAGTCAGAATTATTAGCCCCCCTGATTTATTAGCCCCCCTGTTTATGTTTTCCCCAATTTCTGTTTAACGGAGAAGAGAAGATTTCTTCAACACATTTATAAACATACTAGTTTTAATAACTCATTTCTAATAACTGATTTATTTTATCTCTGCCATGATGACAGTAAATAATATTTGGCTAGATATTTTTCAAGACACTTCTATACAGCTTAAAGTGACATTTAAAGGCTTAACTAGGTTATTTTGGTTAACTAGCCAGGTTAGGGTAATTAGGCAAGTTATTGTATAACGATGGTTTGTTCTGTTGACTATTGAGAAAAAAAAAATAGCTTAATGAGGCTAAAAATTTTGACCTTAAAATGGTTCATAAAAATTAAAAACTGCTTTTATTGTAGCTGAAATAAAACAAATAAGATTTCCTTCAGAAGAAAAAATATTATCAGACATACTGTGAAAATGTCCTTGCTCTGTTAAACATAATTTGGGTAATATTTAAAAAAGAAAAAAAATTCAAAGGGGGGCTAATAATTCTGACTTCAACTGTATATGAGAGACTAGTGTTGGTATTCATTGTAAGGCCTCTACATTTCATGCTCATTTTTGACTGCTGTAACGTTCACAAATTAAAATGACATTGTGCTACTAAATCTCTTTCAAATTCTGAAAAATTACATATAATAAAATAATAAAATAATAATAATAATAATAATAATAATAATAATAATAATAATAATAATAATAATAATAATAATAATAATAATATATTTTTAAATGTTTTCTAATTTTTACCTCCACTGTATGTGTGTGCGTTGTTTTATCACATGTAGTGTGAAATGAAATATAATTTCAGGTAAGCTTTTTTAGGGTTGTTTTTAATAGATTTGTTTATTTTATGAAAAATAACAAAAAGATTTCTAAATATCTAAAGTCTTTACATGCAAGTATGAGTGATTTTCTATTTAAACGAGACATTTAAAAAATAACCAATGATATGTGGTTTTATAGTATATATAGATATTTTCTTAACAACTGAAATTAGAGATAATCATAAAGAGATGTCAAACCATGTGATGCCTGACAGCTGTTTTTCTGATTCCTGGTATGTTGTTTTAGGCTGCCATCAATCGGTTTCAAGAAGAACTACAGCTGTATTAAATATGACAAAATGTATAGGGGTCTCTGTTTAGTGTCTGAGTTCAATGGCTAAGTATAAAGTTCATTTATTACTATTTTGGAGATGCGTGGTTATCCTAAAATTTCATCAAATTTTTTTTGTTCTAAATATGCCTGACATGTTTTTTGGAATATAAACTATTGTTCCACTGAATGACATTTTTACTGAGTGTCTTCAGTAAATTATGGTAAAAGTGGTACATTTAATTTAAAGACTTTTATTATTTTTAACCTTGACATCACCTTTTCATCTGACTGGGTGAGAGTCAGGTTTATTCCAGCATTCGCTATACTGTAGGTTGGTTTGTGGTAACACTTTAAAGTGTGGTTGCATTTGTTAACCCATATAAACTAGTTTTTGTGGTATAAAGTAGCATAGTGCTTTTTAGGTTGCATATAATTTTTGAAATAATATAATATATTATAAAGGTGACACAGTGGCTTAATGGTAAGCACTGTCGCCTCACAGCAAGAAGGTTGCTGGTTCGAGTTCCGACTGGGTCAGGTGGCATTTCTGTGAGAAGTTAGCATGTTTTCCTCATATTTGTGTGGGTTTCCACTGGGTGCTCCGGCTTCCCCACAAGTCCAAAGACATGTGGTATAGGTGAACTGGGTAAGCTAAATTGTCCATAGTGTATGTGTGTGTATGGATGTTTCCCAGTGATGGGTTGCAGCTGGAAGGGCATCCACTGCGTAAAACATATGCTGGATAAGTTGGTGGTTCATTAAGGGAGTAAGTTGAAAAGAAAATGAATAATATAATATAATATAATATAATATAATATAATATAATATAATATAATATAATATAATATAATATAATATAATTATTTTACTTGAATAAAACTATTTATTTATCTATCATTATTTAGATGTTGCTACTTTTTTGTTAAAAAAAATCATTTATAACCTAAACCAACAATAAAAATAATATCATGTTATTATATTAATGTTATAAACAGAAACAAAAAATAAAAATAAAATATTGTTGAAATAGTGTTCATGTTAATTATGACATTTACTGATAAAATACTAAATCATTGGTTTATTTTTATTAACTTACATTTACAGTTACAGTTAAATACAAATGTATTGCTAACGTTTGTTTGCGTTTATGTAGTTCCAATTCGTCTTGGCAAAAAATATTCATGCCAGACCAGTAGTTGGTGATATCACTTTATACTGTAGAAACACTATCACTGGGTCCAATTGGGAAGGGCTCATCCCTATGCCCTAAACCCTTCTGAGGGCCCCTGAAGGGATTAGGGCATTTGGATGAGCCTTTCTGAATTGAGTGCAGTGTGTGACAGCAAACAATTTCCCTCCTCAGAGGATCATGGCCCAAAGTGTCCATCAGTTGTATTTTTCAAAAATCCTTCAAAGTGGCCAGTTTAAAGGTTTGGAACGACACCTCAATAAGGCGGACATGATTTTTTCACTCCGATGTGCCCTACAGAGGGCGATATTCTGTACAGGTATCACGTTTGGAAAGCACAAATTGTCTCTGCACACATACAGTCCACCCTTAGTGTTTTTGTTATTAAGAAGTATTAAATTGGGCTATAATAGTATCATTTCCAAAAATGTGCACTTTGAAACCGTTATTATAAATGGTTTCAGTCCCTTAAACGCTTTCAGTTTTTTGTTTTTAGTGAAAAATGGTATCATGTTAATGTCCTAAAGAATATGTATATTAATAGAGCTCACACCAGACCTATAATAACAGAACAGAAGAACAATATTGGTACCACATTCACAACATTTTTTTCCTACAATTGATGAACAATATGAAGACTGACAACCAGAATTCAGCCACTCAGAATCCTTTCTGCATTAACAAGCATGATTATCAACGAAGTACACACTTATAACAACAGAACATCATCATGCATTAGTGTGGACTAATTCTATATGTTTAATATTAAAGTATTAAGCCATTTCTGATTTGTTGTTGTTGCTAACTGCACGACATATAAAGATATTGTTTAGTTTACATGCATGTATGTGCTACAAAAGACATCAAGTAAGTTTACATTTAGTAAAAAATGAGGGCCTGTTTGCCAAAGTTTTTAACCTTCTATTGTCCAGCATCAAACAGCTTCTTCCGGCCCTCCATTCCAGACATGGCCTCCACATTCTTACGCCAATCGGTCACCTCTTCTTTCTGCGGAGGGCAAAAACACACAACTTATGAATATAAGTGATTTGCAGATTTAAAGTATTTAATGTAGTCTTTACCTTCTCCTCATCTTTCTTCACTGTCTTCAGGTTAGCTTTGAAGTCAATGGACTGTGTGTGTTTGGAGCCCAGAAGGACACTCAGCATGTGCTCAGCCGATAGTTTCACTCTCTTCAGGTTAGGCCTCTTCAGCTTGCCCTTCATCTCGAAGACCTTTTGACTCATTTCCTGGGTCTTTATAAACACACATCCTTTGAGCTGCTAAGCTAACAGTTCAGATTCAGTGCTAAAAGAACATTTGTTTCAAGCTCGGTTCATCTAAAACTGTAAGTTGTGTCATTAAACGCTTAGTTGACTCAAAAATGAAAAATATTTTGTTAAATACTCATTCTCCTGTCATTTCAATCACCTGAGACCTTCATTCATCTTTGGAACACAAGTTAAGATATTTTAGATAAAATCCTGGAGCTCTCTCAAGTTCCATAGACAGAAACAGTCCCAGACTGTTCCAAGTCCAGAAAAAGGAAAACATTGTCAAAACATTTCGTGTGACTTCAGTGATTCAACTGTTATCATACGAAGCTCCAAGAACATTTTTGTACACCAAATAAACTGTGAAAATTACGTTGTTCTCTCTTTCTCATCAGGTCATCAGAGTGTGCATTTAAGTGTGCCATTAGAGTCAGCTGCACAACACAGAAGCATCATATAATAGGGCTCCATTGATCGTTTACTATTCAGCTTATTCTTTACAGATGAGCGGGCGCAGCCATTTGAATCTTTTTGGCTTGAGACTTCTGGTATCATTCACTTCCATTCATTTTTCGAAATTAAAAACAGCACGTTATCCTGCTTGATGTTGCAAACTGATATTTTCTTATTATGTGATTCTGCTTTGTCTGTATAATCATGTAAACACATGTTTGTAGAGCAAGTAGTTTGACCGTTTTTTTGCGGTTTATTACTCCTAGTCATTTCCGATTTGAATCGGAAGTTCTCTAACAATCATGAAAACGGGCGCAGTTCCGAATTGAAGAATAAGGTCAATACGATGCTTCTGTGTTGTGCCACTGGTTCTAATGGCAATATGTCAAACTGCCAATTGTAAAGCAACACCTTGATGACCTGATGAGAAAGAGAGAACAACGTAATTTTCACAGTTTATTTGGTGCACAAAAGTGTTCTTGGAGCTTCGTATGATAACAGTTGAACCACTGAAGATGAACGGCAGTCTTACAGGTTTGTAACAACAGACAGACGACAGAATCTTAATTTTTATTATCTTTAACCCTAGTATAATCCTAGAATTCTGTATACATCATTCACCCTTCAGGTAAAAATGAGCCACCTTTACTAAACCTGTGTAATAAAGAATCTAAATTTATTTTTAACCCTTAAATCTGTTTTGCATGTAGAAATAACCTCATCTTCATCACAAACTCTGTCAATGTCTAGGATTTCCCTTATGAGTTTGGAGTTCATCATTGTTTAATGACTGGGCACCACTTGTTTTTGACTACAGTAAAGGATATATTTTCTAATGCTAAAAGTACATGTAAAAGTACAATTTTTAACAAGACAAGATTCATAAAAGTTAAAGCAGCAGATTCTAGAGTGGACTGTGTGTTCAGGTGTAATAGAAAATAGAAAATAAAATGTTTTAATTTTTTTCTAATGTTGAGGTCATTTTAGGAAAATCAGAATCAGTTTTATTGCCAAGTGTGCTTCACACACACAAGGAATATGTTTTGGCTACAGAAGCTTCGAGTGTACATAAAGTGACAAGTGACAACACAAAATAAATATGAAAAAATAAATAAATAAATAAAAATGATGAACAATAAACAGATGTGGTTAGTCAAGAAACCTGGATGTTGAGTTGTATGTACAGCTTGTTATAAATATACAGGTTATAAGGTGCTGTGTACAAGTGCGAATGTAGAAAGTATTGCATTGTATATTGATATAAGGTGCTGTGTACAAGTGTGTATGAGAAAATATTGCACATATTTATTGCACAGTAGGGGGATATTTAACTATTCATAATGTAGACAGCCTGAGGAAAGAAACTTTTCCTGTGTCTGGCTGTTTTTGTGCTTGGTGCTCTGAAGCGACGACCAGACGGTAACAGTTCGAACAGGTAGTGTGCTGGGTGTGAGGCATCCAGAGTGATTTTGCGAGCCCTTTTACTCACTCTGGAAGAGTACATTTCTTGAAGTGTAGGAAGGGTTGTGCAAGTGATTCGTTCAGCAGTCAGTTCAGAAGTCACCAAACTTCAAGATAAAAAAGGATTGTTTAGTTTTTTTCTGCTGTTAAAATGGTAATTTTGGATTCGTAAGTCAGTAAATTACACAAGTACACAATTTTTTGTACCTCTTTGTCATTTTTGGCCACCTTAATGCTGATGTCATAGCGTTCCTCATCAATCACGTCAGTCTTTTGATGCAAATCCTTGCAGAGTTCCTACACACAAAAGAGTTTAACAGAACAAAACAGTTCACTTGAAGTCTGTATGTAGGATGCATTATAAAAATGAAAGTAATTTCTGGCGGGTCATGAGTGTTTCTCACTCATGAGCCTGAAGTTTCTCCCATGAAATGGTGAGATTGAGAAAGAAACTAAACTCTGCTTGCATAGAGTTTGACTTTGGAAATAACTATTCAGATGTGAAAGACCTGTAGTGTACAGATATGACAAGATTCCCCAGGTTGAACAGTCATTACTGCCCCTCAAGTATGGGATCTTCTCTTAAAGCTCCAACCTTGCTCTTTAAGCTATGCCAGTATACATTATTGCAGGTGAGCGAGGCTGGTCAAGTCCTGTATACCATGGCAGTGCTGCTAGCCTAGCAAGCTCACTTTATATGGGCTTTCACACCCAATAGTTATGGGAACTGAGCTATCAAATTAACGTTTTTCACTAAAAATATAAATAAAATTGCACATTACTGTCAACCTTAAGAGATTTAACAATAGGGGCTTTTCAAGTAGTTAAAGGAACACTTGGGAAGTATTTCTTTTTTCACAAGAAAGCTGTTTTGTATCCAATTCCTTCACCCAATTAGAACTACAAGTATGTTAAATTGAGGGTCACATAAAAACAAAAAGCATTCAAAATTAAATGTTACATTTGATTTCATGATAACCGAACATGATTTAATCGTAGCCTACCTTTAATTCCTGTGCAGACAGGCCGGAAAGTTTAAGTTGAGGAATTCTTTCACTCAGTGTTTGTTCTCTTTCCTTCTCTTTATCCCGTTTCTCCACCATCAGCATTTCCATTGCTGTTGACAGTAACCTCATCTTTAGGATGCCAGATCCATTATTTTCATGCCAAAATAAAATGTATTTTTTTTTTTTATGTTTTGCGATTTATGGACAAATAAATTACTATTAGTAATATGCTTTTTTTCTTAAGCCCAAAGTTTTTTGTATAAATTATGGTTAACTTTAGTCAAACTGTAACATATAATGTACTTACCACAGTTTTACCAAAGTTAACTATAATTTATGCAAGGATCATGGGGCTTTATATTTAATATATAAGAAAACCTATACCTGCTTAAAAACAAACAAACAAAGAAACAAATAGAAACCATTTCCAAAAGAACCAAATCGATTTCTAATAGTTTTACTACAGTACAAATACCATTAAAACCATTACCTTAATAAAAAATATATACATTTGGTCTCTAATGTGTTTTGGTACATTTTCCATTAGCATTTATTTTTTTAATGGTTTTAATTATTGCTAACTGGCAAAAAAAAAGTGTAGAGACCCAAAAGTTACCATTAAATACATTATAAATGAGTGCAAGTTCTGACGATGTCTATAGTTTTTTTTTCAGGGATTAGAATGAGCAAATTACATTTCACTACAGATATTGATGAATTGTACCACAGCATTATCATTTGAAACGATCAGTTTCAGTTTTTTTGAATGAAAGTTATCCAATCCGGAAATGAAACCCATTCTTTAAAAACCCAGTAGGCAAGCTCGGGAGAAAGTAAAAAAAAAATAAAACTCTATATTTATAAAAAACAATATGCTTTTTCACACATTCATTCATTTATTTTCCTTCGGATTACTCTCTTATTTATCAGAGGCGGCCACAGCGGAATGAACTGCCAACTTATCTAGCAAATGTTTTACACAGCAGATGCCCTTCCAGCCAAAACCCTTTACTGGGAAACACACATACACTCTCACATTCACACAAACACCATCAATGCTATGGTCAATTTAGTTTATTTAATTCACTTATACCGCATGTCTTTGGCCTGTGGGGGAAACCGGAGCACCCGGAGGAAACCCACACCAACACGTGAAGAACATGCAAACTCCATACAGAATCACCAACTGGTCCAGTCGAAACTGAAACCAGTGACTTTCTTGCTGTGAGGCGGCAGTGCTATCTATTGAGCCACCGTGCCACCCATATTCTTTTTCTGTCTCTATATTAAGCCACACTGTAAGTATAACTGTGGTCAGCAGGTGGCGCTCACCTTCAAGCCCAGCCGACGTGCTGACGTGATCTTGGGTTTTGGCTTTGATTGAGGTCTTCAGTTGAAGCATTCAGTGGAACATAGAAGAGAATGTTGATTGAGACATATGAAACATCATAATTCATATAGTGCATTTTTTAAACATGAAGATAGGCTACTCACGCGTCACACATCTTTCTGTGGTCTTTGTTTATCTGCAAAATAAAGTAACTATTTACTATACAGTAATTTCTACTCTGGAATACATATTAGGGAAATGAACAAACAAGAATCACTAGATAAAATGGATTTAACACACTATAAAATAATCTTGCTGCCTTAAATTTGTTCTTGTTAAATCAAATGAACTTTTATAGTAATCTTAGCTTCAATCAACCTGAATAAAAATATTAAGTTAAACTTTGTTTAACAAAAAATCTGTTTAAACTTGATTAACTTGTTAAAATAACTCGGAGCAACATAAAAATATTTGTTGTCTTGACTGTTTGTCATTAATTTTTTTTACAGTGTAGTATCTGTTGTGCTATTTAAAACTACTAATGACTTTTGTCAGTACAGTTTTGAATTGAATTGAGTTCCTGTTTAGTATTATTTAGATCATGTTTATTTTTAGTTTAAGTTTATTCTAATACTTTTAGTAGTTATTCAATTAAAACTTAAGTCTTTTTATTCATTGATTGATATAACATAAATATTAAACTTAATATTTAATAGTTAAAAATATGAATCAATAATTTGTTTTTGTTTGTTTAATGAATGAAAATGTATTTAATTGTTTCAGTCATTTCTGATTTTATTTTTACCATTTTAGTAAAACAAGGTTTTAAACTAAGATAAAGATTGAGTTAGAAGTCAGTGTTAATTATAAAAGCAGTATTTCTTGTTTGTATGTAAATAGCTTTTATATTTATATAATGTTTAAAATTTAATTTAGATAAAGTTAGACTGAAAACTTAAAGTTTTTATTAATTGCTTAATAATAACAAAACTAATCATATGTTGGAATAGTATAGGCATGAGAAAGAGAATGTAAAGTCATGTAAAGGTTAATGTTGTCATATTCTGTCAATCTGCAAGTGTCACTTTTCATATGCATTAGTTAAGCAAAAATACACATTTAATCAAAACAACAGTCAACGTAAACATCTTATTATTCCACAAAATCATTTAATAGCACAAAACACACAGCATCATTCTTATAGTAAACTTCATATTTAATTCAGCATTATGCAATATTTAAAAGATCTTGCATAAATGAAAAGTAATCCCTTAATGACAGTGGTAATCAGATCCTTTAATCCATCTGTTTGACCTGTTAGTCCTCTACACAGCGGTAAGGGCTCTGTGCATAGCGTTCCTCAGTTTTAGCATAGGTGAAAATCTTAAGGGATTGTTGCTAATTTGAGAAACATTTGAAGAGATAACAATGCAAATGTGCCCAATTTTCTACCAAATCTAAACAAATAACCTTTACATCCTTTAATATCTACCACCACATCAGGTTTATCTAAATATAAACCCTTGTAATGACTGATTTGCCATTAAAAATGTGCAAAAACATAAAAAATTAAATGACATACCTGCTAGAAGAAGCAAAGACAGGAGTGAGAGTTACTGGCTGACCAGTGTAAGATGAAAATCTTTAGATTTATAGTATCAGCTCTCAGGGGAATGTCTTACTAAAATAGACGCCTGTCTGTGCCGCTCTACTGACATTTACTGTTCACACAGTAAACTAGCATAGTAGAACGTTCGTTTAGACAACAGACATGGCGATATGCAGTGTGGAGCGATTTGAATGCTTGATTTTGGTGGCCAAAACCATGCCGTACCGGTGACCGATACCATGGAGTAAATGTAACAAATTGTAATGTACTTTTAGTTAGAGCTGCACAATATATTGATTCAGCATATGCCAATGTGTGCATCTCCAATAGACACATCACAGAATCTGCAATGTCGAGTTGGAGTTATAGTTGACCTGGAACCACATTGTGGAGTCATTGCGAACTTTAACCTCAATAGAGTGAAAGCTTTTTATTTGCTTGTGTTTTAAAGGCCTGTGACTATATGATTTCATGCTTATTCAAATTATTTGTGTATAAGAAATGACAGCGTTTGTAGCTTAACAAAGATTAATTGTTTACCTTTTGTGCAATGAAGACTATAGTGTTATTTATTTACATTTGATTATTAAATGTCTGTACCTGAATACTCTCCACCATTTCATTGTTATTTTGCTTTATTCTTTTTATATTTGCTACAATATGTTTGTTATATTGTATCTAAATGCACTGCCCTACGAAATCCTCCCAATCAATCTAAAATGAACCATTCTTTCCAAATAAAGCTGTTCAAGTCATCTGGTGAAACTTTATTCATATCGCAATATGTGTAGCAGAAAAACAAAACTTTTTTTGTTCAGATTTTTCCAATATCATGGAATGTCAGCCCTTACTTTTAATGCACTAGCAGTGCTCGTGATAGAAATATGAAATTAGATGACAGATAACATTTAAATATATACATTCTTATACATATATACATTAATATGAATAAACATGAATTTTAATATCCTAATATTTTTCATTTATATTTGAAAATGTATATTCAGCACACGGTTATGAAAAAAGCAAGAGACTATACTTGACAATTCTCTGGTTTAAACATTTATTAGTTTTACTCTGTAGACTACACTGTTAACAATTTCTTGTAGAATGTACAGTAACTTACTGACAGCAGTTCGCCAGTAACTTACTGTAAATCAATTACTTGCAAAAATACTGTATTTACCTTTACAGCACCATTTATCTTGCTGTAAATGCATTTACAATAATGTAAATTTAAAATACAATAACATACATTACTGTCCTACAGTTAAAACAGTTCATATTATAGTTAAATACACAGCAAAGTCTTCTGTATAATTTAATCTGTTTAGATAGTATTTGGTCGCTCTCTAACTTGAGTTAAAGTTACTCAAGTTAATGAGACGATGAAGGGGTAATTAGGTGATGATTGAGCACCTGATGATAAACACCTGCTGTTAATAATCAGAAACAGAGAAGAGTGAAGCTACGGTCACACTGGGCTTTGTGTGTGCGAAATTCTGTCGAAAAGGGGCGGGATTAAGCAAGATGATTAGACATAAAAAAAAAACGAGCGATTGCTCCATGTTTTAAATTTCTGTCCGGAGAGGTCATGTTTTGATCCTCGATTGGTCTCACGCAGTCAAGTGATGCGATTTCGCAGGTCAGAGTTCACCAAGCTTGAACTTTGCACCGCAGCAACATGCGAAACTTGATGCATGACCTTGCATTTCCGGTCTGACGCATTCGCGTGCGTATGAATGGAAGTCTATAGGAAGAAAAGTCAAGTGTGACCGCAGCTTAAAGCTGCAGTCACACTGGGCTTTTCCTCCCATAGACTTCCATTCATACGTACACGAATGCGTCAGAATAAAAAAAATAAAACAAAGACTGTCTCCAGAAGAAAAAATATTATCAGACATACTGTGAAAATTTCCTTGCTCTGTTAAACATCATTTGGGAAATATAAAAAAAAATCAAAAATCAAAGAGGGGCTAATAAATCTGACTTCAACTGTACATTTAAAAAAAACTGACAAATTAAATGAAATCAGACGGTTACAAACAGTTAATGATAAAGTCCAATCGTGAATTATTTTTTTAAGTGTAACGATGGGGGAGAAAACACTAATTCACACTGTTGTATTTACTAGTATTTAATAGTTGTACAACTATTTGTTTCGCCAGTTTTGTAGTTTTGCATGATCTAAACATGTCTAAATATGGCAGGGCCGTGCACAGGGGAGTGGCCCGGTGGCTAGTGCCACTGCCCCTTTGCCGTTGTGCCCCTCTAGCTCAATCACTCTTCATTTTGCGATCGTATTGAACACCTTCCCCTTTAAGGGTCTGTGCACGGGCCTGAAATATGGACTGTTTAGACTCTTTTTTTCTTTGATTTTCAGAATTTTGAACGTCTCAGGAACATTGTTCTATATGGATGAGGGAACTCTCAATTTCATCTAAAATATGTTGATTGGATTGGGCTGAAATGATGTGGGGGTAATAACAGGCTTTTCAAGTTTGTTGAACAAACCCTTGTGCTGGTCGCAGTTCATTTAACAGCCACTGGTGTCGCTAATAACAAGAATAACTATAGATGCATATCGGAATATTCATTCATTTATTTTCCTTTGGCTTAGTGCCTGATTAACAGAGGTCACCCCAGTAGAATGAACCGCCAACTATTCCGGCATATGTTTTACGCAGCGGATGCCCTTCCAACCGCAAGCCAGTACTGGGAAACACCCTTACACACTCTCATTCACACACACACACGCACACACACACACACACACACACACACACACACACACACACACACACACACACACTCATACACTACAGCCAATTTAGTTTTTCTAGTTCATGTTCAAATTTTAGAAACATTGTTCATCAAAATAAAAGAATAAGATGTAGAACTATATATAAATGAGTGGAAGGATAGACAAATACACACACACAATAGCAAACAGTTCCTGCAATCTAAGTTTATACCAGTTAATTGCAATGTAATGTTATGTCATGATAGTCCTCTCATGAACGTGATAATTTCCATGCACATTAAGCAAGCAATTTTCTGGCAGAAGGCAACAGGGTATAAATCTTTTCTTGTGTTTGGAGGACAGTGAGGTGGAAACACTGTCTAATTGTAATGTGAGCTGCTTTAGTCACACCTCATTCTCTCTGAGGTGACGCTCCGAGACATGTAATGAATTACCACCTGCCGTTTGTCCTGGATATATTTTTAGGCCAGATGATGGGATGCCAAACGCCAAAGTTCTTGTCTTTAAATGGTATAGTGTTCATATGAAAACTGCAACAGCCAATATGAACAGGCTTACTGTAGTTAACTAAAACTAATGCTAAAGAGATTTAAAGGCGTTTCGTTGCTTGAAATAATAATAACTTTAACTGGTTAACTGAAACTTTTAATGTATTTTCTATCAAGAAATATAGCTGTCGCTTTAAAACATCAATAAACATATTTACATAACACCATTTTCACAATTTTTTGGAAACTTTTTTTAACTTATGTATACAAAATCACATGCACAGAAATATTTGTTAAAGATAGCAAGATTTTTTTTCTTGCTTCAGTCATGTCTCAGTTAAAGGCAATGTACTCAAATTTTTAAGTTTTATTTGATTAATTCGATTTATTCGAGTACAGTACTATATATTAGTAGATGTCACATTGCCTGTCACTGCAGTCTGGTCAGTTGATTTACAGTATGTCCCATTCACATGAAGAACAATAATTACACTCAAAAAATTACTTTTTATGCTTGTTCAAATTACTTATTTAAAATGAGTTGGAAAAAACACAGTTCTTAAGTTTTTTTTGGGAGAACTTTTGTTTTATGTTTGATCAACTTAAATTTGTAAAAATAATTAAGTTAACTTAATGGATTTGTGTTGGAATGACATGAAGGAATTATGTGGAACCCAGCATTTTTTTTACATTGTATATAGCAAATCAGTCATGCTGAAGCTCTTTAAAATAGGATGGATTCTGATTTATTGTATTAGCTAGAAAAAAAATAGGAGTCTCTTACCTTTACACATATATGCCAGATGAAACCTAAATAAAATTATCACTAAGGTCTGTTAATAGTTCTAAATTAGAAATAGAAATAGTTCTAAATTAGTTTACACACTACATACACTTATTTTTAGTTAATACAAACTTTCTTTTGAATGCAGTTAATCGTTGGACAGCACTAAATAATAACACACATCTCTCGTTTCCAGGAGGTAACCTAATATTCTCCCGTATACAACATTTTGAAATACAATTAAAATACAACTTTTAATTAATATTCCTTCGGCTTTGTCTCTTTTTAATTATGGGTCACCATAGCGGAATAAACCACCAACTATTGCAGCATGCCCTTCCAGCCACAACACAGTACTTGAAAACATCCATACATTCTCACATGCACTCATACAGTATGGCCAATTTAGATTATACAATTCACCTATAGCGCATGTCTTTGGACTGTTGGGAGAACCGCAGCACAAGGAGGAAATCCACACGAAGAGAGGGAGAACATGCAAACTCCCCACAGAAATGCCAATTGGCCTAGCCGGGACTCAAACCAGCGACCTTCTTGCTGTGAGGCGACAGGGCTAATCACTGAGCCACCGTGCCGCCCAAATGCAAAATTTCATTTTCTAATACTTAAGCTGTAATATCATCTGACTACACAAATGTTTTCTATTGTCTTCAATAAATGCAAGACAACAAATGGTACTCAAAACCAACTATTGATACCAGCACATCTTTATCTAATAAAGTGTGGTGGAATAAAATGATTTGAGCCCATATTCATGAATCCTGACAAGCGATATTCATTCATAGACCCAGAAAGCCTTACGGCAGCTCCGATGACCACTGTAATTTACACTACAAGTGTTTTACTGTGCTATTTTTTTTTTATAATTTAAGGCTTACTATATCACTAAATGAGATACATTGCAGAAAATGCTTTTGGGATGAGAAAAATAATCCTTTTTTGACTTTGAAATAAGATTATTTTGTCATACCCAATTGGCAGATTATTTAGCTTTTTAATGGAAAACCCACTTAATTTCCACACATTATTTCTGAAAACAAGACAATTTTTTTTACCTGTCTAGAAAATGCTTATCGATTAAGATTTTTATTTATTTATTTTTTGATATTTGAACTATAGAAACAAGACAGAAACAGTTTTTGCAGTGTACTCTCTTGCTTTCGCTCACTCCCTCTTCTCTCCATGATTTCTGGGATTTTGTATCTAATTTGCAGGCATCGGGGATCCACTATGAATATATACTGGAGTTTTCCTGAAGCTTCCAGGACAGGTGAGATGTCTCCAACAAACAATAGCTGAGACTACAACTATATAACACTAACATCATTTTCACTTTCAATTTTTTTTCCAGCTGATAAACAATATAAATTTAATCAGCTGATCAAAATCCATTCTGCTTTGACAAGCTTAAATGTTTAAAAGAACACTCTACTTTTTGTTCTTTATTAATAGGCTCAGTTTACAACTGTTAAACAGATAAGTTTTACTGGGTTTGAATCCATCCATCTCATCGCCGAGTCTGAATGGGTCACTTTTAGTTTAGCATAAATCATTTAATGGCATTAGATTACTAGCATCTCCCTTAAGAAATGTAATAGTATTATATTATATGTAATACCCTTTCTATTTATAACAGTAAAAATGATTAAGTTAACTTAATTGATTTGTGTTGGGATGACATGAAGGAATTATGTGAAACCCAGCTTCTTTTTTTTTTTACAGTGTATATAGCAAATGAAGCATGCTGAAGCTCTTTAAAATATGATGGATTCTGATTTATTGTGTATCAGCTGGAAAAAAAATTTGGTTTGACTCTTTAAAGCTTGACTCTTCTGTAGTTGTGTACTTAGACAGACAGAAAATCTGTTATTTTTCCAGCATAATAATCAATGAATTTTGCTGCCGTGGCATAGCTGCAGCGGGTGCAATCATATTACACAGCACCTGACTGGATGTAGCTTCCATCAATATAACCAACATGGCCACCTGCTTGCACTTGGAGAAGGTGACAAAACACCAGTGTGCTCTTATAATAAACTGACAATGTTGTGCTTATTTTTATGGTTATTGTCCTTGGCATGAGCAGGCCTTTATTCAAGCTGCTGATTTCATTCATTTTACTTTGATGCATTATTTTGAAAAAACTAGAGCAATTTTTTCACTTCCAAATATTTACAAATACAGTTGATTAATGTCAGATATGTTATGTCTGTTATGGGTGAGGTCAAATAAACAAATGCTCATGGCAAGGTCAGGACCTACAGCTCTTGCTACATTTAGAACTGTTATAGCTAAACATCTCCACAAGTCTTTTGAACTGCTTCATCTTTGAAGTCTTTAATAGCAGGTTCTTATTGCAGGCAGTTTTTAAAAGAAATAAACAAAATGTTTAGTCTTTTTTGATCTGTATTTATTTTTAAGACAGAAAAAAGATCACATGAATCATTTAGCAGCACATCAAGGATTTATTCTCTTTCTAAATAGCTTTTAAACCTCTCAAATCGAAAGTAAACAAGATCTTAAGCTCTTGTTGGAATATTTGTCATTATGCATTTTATGAACTTGCAATGATTTATACATTATTTTAAAGACATTTTTTCTGCTGTCAGATCTTCTTATGTCAGATCCTGTAAGAAAACAAATAAAATTTAGTGCGTTCAGGTCAAAATATTCCAGATACAACGTTCTTAACCAAAAGATAACTAAAGGGGCTACATGTTAGAATTTTTATAAAATTTTATTTTTTTTATTAATCACTTTGTTATTGGTTTATAGGAAGATCTAATTATGATCTCAAACATATTTAATAATCAGATTATCATAATGTTCATTTCATTTATTTTAGCTTTCGTTATGATGCAGAGCTTGTGCAAACATTTGCATATTGATTGCTGTGAGATGCTTTTTTAATGGCTGCTTTCTCAATTCTGTCATTTTATTTTGTTTGCTCGCTTATTCTGATGGAAGTGTGCAACACATATTTAGATATTCATCTAAAAAGCAGTTTTTCCCTAAATAAACAGTTTTTTTTGCATTAATACACAAACTAATATTTTTGTATCATTTATATAATATTTATTTAATTTTTTATTATTCATGTACAGTTCATACATAACTCACAAACAGAAGGAAATAAACATTATATTTAATGCTATGGAACTTGTTATTACATCTTAAAAGATTTTGCTATAACCCCGAAAGGACATACATCATGGAAAGAGACGTTAGTTTAATGTGTGTTTTTCATCTCGTATTTCATCTGTATCTAACACAGTTACTGCTTTTTATAAATATTTTAAAAATATATGATTTAAAATCATGGATTTAAGCTTGTATTTCTTTTCAGGTACTATAGTAATAGTATTTTTTTTTTTTTGTTTGTCAAATTATTACATTTAGATGCATTATATTGTTTTCAAAATTAAATAGGAGTAAAAAGACTATATCAGAAGAATGAAATCAGTATTAACAATCAAATTCATTTATACACTGTTGTGATGCCAAACAAAATAATTCATTGAAGTATATTTAATATGCATAACATGCAAATTAATGTTGTACTTTTAAATTTTTGAAAATAAAAATTGTGATATTATTGAAATAAAATGATCCTCTATAATGTGATCATTGACACTGAATTATTCATTCAGTTGATTCATTCAAACTGCTGATTTATTGAGAAGCAAAGCAAGTAACTTTATAAATGGACTATTAAATCATGAACTCATTTGATTCATTCATAAATTAGTGTGTAAATTAAAACAATAATTCATCAATACACACCACTGTTTAGCACTGCATATGCACATTTGTTCTGAACAACTTGAAATATTATTACAAACGGACTTTGCATTACTTTTTGTTGGTGACATTGTGTTTCTGCAGTTCACTTATTGACTACAGATGTTGCTATTAACAAAAATAGCCTTTTAAATTTTTATTTTATAGTGAACACATAGCCCTTTTTAAAAATTAGTTGAAAAGTTTCCCTGTTTATATTACCTTTTATTGTCCAGCATCAAACAGTTTCTTCCTGCCCTCCATTCCAGACATGGCCTCCACATTCTTACGCCAATCGGTCACCTCTTCTTTCTATAGGAGGAGTACGTGTAACAGTAGGTGTGTTAAAATAGCACCAAAATGCATATTTTGTACGAACACATTTCAATGCACATTACAAAACTTACCTTCTCCTCTTCTTTCTTGACTGTCTTAAGGTTGGCTTTGAAATCCACAGACTCTTTGACCTTGGAGCCCAAAAGAGCACCCAGCATAGCATCAGCAGAGATCTTCACTCGCTTCAGCGCTGGTCTCTTCATTTTACCTCTGAGTTCGGTAATCTTGATGTTCAAATCAGTAATCTGACAGAGACATATGCATTTATAGGATTAACATAAAGTCCAACATGTAGCAAGGTGACTCCGCTGAGGGTGCAGTATACTGTACCTCTTTTTCATTTTTAGACACCTTGGCTGAGATGTCATACCTCTCTTCATCTACAACATCAATCTTCTGATGGAGGTCTCTGCAGAGAGCCTGAAAATGAAGTACTGTATGAAAAAATGAACTTGGGAAATTGTTGGGTTGCTTGTCAATGCTATTTCTAACGAAACTTTACTGAAGCATTTTTACAAATTTAAGTGTGTTTTTTTTAATTTCATACTTTTTTTTACCAATTAAATTTAATTAGAGTGAATAATACACATCTAGTTGTTTCTGAACACAAATTAAGACTTTATAGATGAAATCCAGGAGCTCTCTATACAGCCCCGGTCAAAGATGTTCAAATTCCAGAAAAGGAAATATCAAAAATATTGTCGAAACATTACATGTAACCTCAGTGGTTCAACTGTAATCATCAGAAGCTCCAAGAACACTTTTGTGTGGCATAAAAATGTAAAAACATGTGTTTGCAAATCTTTTCTCTACCTTGTTAGGTAGTCAGGGAATGTATTTATTACAGGCAGTATGACGTATTACCTTAACAGTCAGCAGTGTGACACGTAAGCGTCATATTGGGTAAACGTGCACCCTGAGCTAAAACAGAAGATATAACAAAGTTGTTTTTACAGATTTTTGGTCACATAAAATTGTTTAAATGTTAATATTGATTATATTTTAAGTTCTTTTTTTGGACTTCGAATGTCTGTCTATAGGGCATGGGAGAGCTCTTGGATTTAATCTAAAATACAACCCCAAATCAGAAAAAGTTGGGACAGTATGGAAAACCCAAATAAAAAAGAAAGAAGGGATTTCAATTTGTTTGCAGACAATATGAACACAAAATATTTAATGTTTTGTCTGGTCAGCTTAATTTCATCTGTAAATATACATCCTTTCCTGCCATTGAGACCCGCAACACATTTAAAAAAAAGTTGGATCACAATCAGTTTAGGGCTAGTAATCAGGTAAATGGTCAAATAATGATGTGATTTGAAACGGGTCATGTCAACCGGTGATTATAATTATGATTTGGTACAAAACCATCATCCAAGAAAGGTCTAGTCCTTTAGGAGCAAAGATAGGCCGAGGATTGCCAGTTTGCAAACAGATGTTCCTCAAAGAAAGACAAGAAGACATTTGAATATTTCACCTTCAACAGTACATAACATAATTAAAATATTTAGGAATCTGGAGGAATTTCAGTGTGTAAAGGGCAAGGGCACAAGCCTAAGCTGAACAACCGTGATCTATGATCCCTCAGGCAGCACTGCATCAAGAATTGTCATTCATCTATAAGCAATATCACCACATGGGCTTAGGAATACTTTGGCAAACCTTTGTCAAGTACCACAATAGTAGTTACATCCACAAATGCCAGTGAAAACTGTACTGTGCCAAAAGGTAGCCCTATGTTAACGGTGTCCAGAAGCACTGTCGACGTGTGTGGTCAGATAAATAAGTATTTCAGGTATTTTTTTGGGAGAAATGGACACCGTGGGCTCTGACCAAAGAAGAAAAGGATAATCCAGCAACAAGTCCAGCAACAAGTCCAAAAGTCAGGGTCTGTCATGGTATGGGGGTTGTGTCCTTGGCAAAGGTAACTTGCACTTCTGTGATGGTACCCTTAATCCTGAAAAGCACTTAGAGATTTTGAAGCACAATATGCTGCCTCCTTTTTCAACAAGACAATGCAAAATCACATTCTGCACACATTAAAAAAAGGTTGAAGAAGATGAGGATGCAGGTACTTGACTGGCCTGTCTGTAGTCCCGACCTGTTTCTAATAGAGAATGTGTGGTGCATTCTGAAACACAAAATGCAACAATGAAAACCCTGTTGTTTGGAACAAAACTACACCTGAAACACTTCCTCATTTGGTATCTTCAGTCCCTAAACGTCTTGGAATAAACTAAGTTTAGAAAAACATGTTTATTTAAAAACAAACAAACAAACAAAAATAAAACAATAGCAGTCATGAGGAACACATTAAATAATGTTTGTCGTATTGTCTGCAATGAAATACAAGTCAAACTTTTTTTATTTGCGTTTTTCATACTGTCCCAACTTTTTTGATTTGGGGTTGTATTTTAATTTATAGTAATTAATAACAGAATTAAAATGTTTAGGTGTACTTATCATTTAATCTAAAAAAAAAACTGTTAAACTAAATGATCTTATTCAATGAAATAATAATTCTAAAAAGTTTAAAAAAATAAACTAAAATACCTGAAGGTCTTGAACCGACAGACCAGACAACTGCAGAGGTGGGACTCTTTCAGCCAAGGTGTTCTCTCTCTCTGTTTGCTTATCTTCTTTTTCAGTTACAAGCATAGCACATGCTTTCTTCAGTAGCTTTGTCTGAGGCAAAACATACTCAAAATCATTCATTTCAAATGCTTCACCTTTAGATATCCTTTCTGTAAAGCAGACAGAACCTGATACCTTTAAGAACAACCTCCTGGATGCTGAAATTTTAGATTTGGGTCTCTGTAAAAAAAATAAGCAGAATTATTACATTTAATTCAATTTAAATACAAAATGTCTGAAATTCTTATTGCGGAATAAAGCGCACTTACCTGGCTACATTGGTGATTTTTTTAAATTTTGAAAAGGAATGAAAGTACCAATGTGTTAAACATTTTAAGTAATATACAGCAGTAAAAATTGTATGCATAGATACTAAATACTACTTACGCTTCAGACATTATGAACTTCTAAGTGAATGGCAAATCACTAGTCAAAATCTGAAACATAAAGATTGGTGACTAATTATTATAATTAGAAATGCTGCATGGAGTCATATATGTTTTAGCAACATATCATACAAATTTTATCTAATATTTCTAGTTATCGCTATTCACAGTACATCAAACTCGCTAAAAATGTTATATTGAACTTTGTATAACCTAAACAGTGTAGCTGAAACCTGATTAACCTGATTAAAAGAGGTTTAAGTGACAAAAAATTTATATAATTTTTACAGTGAACAGTTTACCAAAGGTACTTTTTTGATATTTAAGTAGATATACCTACTAAGATAAAGCAGGTTGAGATCTACTTTACACCTTAAAGTAAATATGTAAAAAAACAGAAAAAGATTTACAGTTAAACACCTGTACCATCATTTGCATAAGGCACAGAGTCAATATATTGTTTTAAACTACTAAAATGACAATAAAATTCAATATGTTAAACTTTGCGCCATCAAAAGTTGTTGCCTGTCCCATCATGCAATTCAGAAGTGAAATTAGATATATTTTTTATATACAGTGTATTTAAAATAAACAAGCAATACATTTAATTGAAAATTGAAACATATTGTCTAACATACACCAGCAAATAAATAAATGAAATATGAATTGTTATATATTCAATTGCCCCTATAGACATAAGTTAAATGAAATGCAGATTGAGATATTTACTTTAACATCCTACAGCTTCAGAAGAGATTTCAACCAATGTAACCAATCATGTCACATCAAAGTTTTCAAAGACCAAACTATCCTCGCTATGCCCCACATTAACTCCATGTCAGCAGTTACATCTCATGGGTGATTCTGGTATTTTTAGAGCAATCAAATGCATTGGTTTTACAGTTAGCTGTGCCAAATAGTACATTAGTTCATACCTGTTTCTCCAAAGACCCTCAAGGCAGTGAGTAAGGCTGGACAATGTCAGTCCACAAGGAAACTCAGGCAAATTTTATGGCCTCTTTGGGCTCCTCTGAGTGGCTCACTAAAATAGACTGAACCCTTACACCCAGAGTCTCATTTTACTCAGCACCATCAAAACACAATTGCACACATTGTCCACTGCCAGTCACACTCTTCATTTCCCATTGTTTGACCCTACAAGGCAGGAAAGCCTTTGCTTAAGTGGGACAGTGGTTGAATGACTCCTATTGCAAATTTGAGCCTATGAGTATCTAATTGCCAACTCATCAAGTTTTAACCATCAATTAATGGTGTTATTAAATTTTTATATCAAACTCGAGTTTTAATCACCAATTAAACAAGTTTTAATGATCAAACCATCAAGTTTTAATTACCAATCAACCAAGTTTTAATCGGCAACCCATCAAGTTTTAATTGCCAATTAATCGAGTTTTAATCGGCAACCCATCAAGTTTTAGTTGCCAATTGTTGAAGTTTAATAAGAAACTATCTAGTTTTAATTGGCAAATCATTGAGTTTTAATTGTTGATTAATCATTTTTTAATCTGCAACCCATTGAGTTTTAATCGCCAATTAATCAAGTTTTAATAAGCAACCATTGAGTTTTAATCGGCAACCCATCGAGTTTTGAATGGCAATTAATCAAGTTTTAATCAGCAACCCATCGAGTTTTAATCGCCAACTAATCATGTTTTAATCCGCAACCTAACGAGTTTTTATTGCCAATAATCAAGTTTTAATCTGCAACCTATGAAGTTTTCATCGCCAATTAATCAAGTTTTAAAATGCAACCATCAAGTTTTAATCAGCAACCCATCGAGTTTTAATTGCCTTTTAGTCGACTTTTAATGGGCAACCTATCGAGATTTAATCACCAATGACTCAAGTTTTAATAAGCAACCATCAAGTTTTAATTGGGAACCCATCGAGTTTTAATCGACAAGCCATCAATTTCAATTGCCAATTAATAAAGTTTTAATAAGCAACCATCGAGTTTTACTTGACAAGCCATCAAGTTTCAATTGCCATTTAGTCAAATTTTAATTGGCAACTCATCGAGTTTGAGTTACCAATTAATCAAGTTTTAATCAGCAACCCATCCGAGTTTTGATCGCCAATTAATCTAGTTTTAATAAGCAACTATTGAGTTTTATTCGGCAACCCATCGAGTTTTAATCACCAATTAATCAAGTTTTAATCAGCGACCCATCCGAGTTTTGATCGCCAATTAATCTAGTTTTAATAAGCAACTATTGAGTTTTATTCGGCAACCCATCGAGTTTTAATCACCAATTAATCAAGTTTTAATTAGCGACCCATCCGAGTTTTATTCAGAAACCCATCAAGTTTTAATCGCCAACCCATCAAGTTTTAATTATCAACCAACAGTTTTAATTGCCAATTAATTGAGTTTTGATAACCAGTTAATCAACTTTAAACACCAACCCAGAGTTTTGTTTCCCAGTTACTTGAGTTTTAATCATGAATGAATGGAGTTTGAATCATCAACATACAGAAACTTAATTGCCAGTTAATTGAGTTTTAACAAACAATTAATCATCAATAAAAGTTCAATAACTTCAGCCAGACATGTAATTTGGAACAACATCAAGATTTCTTCATGTTTTTCCTTGTAGTATGTTCCAGATTGTTTCTGTATAGTCCAAATACAATTCATTGTATTATCTTTAACTTGACTTGCTTCTTGAATTTAGTTGAATAAACTCACAGCATGTGGGAACTTAAAACCAGCTACGCACACACATACACTCAACCAAGTGCAGCAATGATTTTCAAGGACGACGTTTTGAAAGTGAACTACATGGTGACACAAAGGTTCTTTTGTCGAATGGGGTCATTTATTTTTGGAATGCCATTACATTGCAGATTTTACTTCCAGTAACACAGAAGGTGTTACAAAATCTGACATATTTTATTCCTGAACAGCACAGTACAACTCATTTCCAGCACTACACAAAACATAAACTATTGTTTCAGATGTAAACATTTCTGTCTACATATTGCAACAAAGCACAAGAATTGGTAAAGACATACTAAGTTCAAAGGTTGACTACAAAAACATTATGAACAGTATAAACGGTGTTTGGTTGACATTAATAGTTATAACAAGAAACATATTTTTGTTAGGTTTGGATTTTCTTGCGTCAAACCATGTGTGTTGGGAGCCTTCTTGTCTTCATATTGATTGTGTTACTTTGTTGTCTAAAAAATAAGAAAACAATGTTAATATTTCATATAAAATGTTTTTATGGCGCTCAAACACGCTCAAAACAAATTAGCTTTTTACTTTTTTATTGTCCAGCATCAAACAGCTTCTTTCTGCCCTCCATTCCAGACATGGCCTCCACATTCTTACGCCAGTCGGTCACCTCTTCTTTCTATAAGAAGAACAAATATATAAAAATAGGTTTAGAATGAGCCTTGATTTATTTCAATGACAAACGTATGGATGCATTGATAGGCCATGTACATACTGTACAGAACTGTACAGTACACTGACTGTACAGACTACAACTCCTGAAATTGCAATGATTAATGCCATGGTAATCATAGCAATATTCTGGCATCTTGCCTATTTGGTATCTATTGTTTTTCACCAAAGTAATATTACAGTGACCAAACAGCTGATTCATTTGTAGATCTTAAAGGATCTCCCGTGAAATTATAATAAAAAAATTAGATGTTAGTATCAGTATTGTTAGTTTTTAAGATATCTATAATCGAGCGTGTTGAAATTCGCGTTTTGAAAATATAAAACTTGTATAAACAACCAAAGCTTGTCACTTCTGCCTGAATGGATCAACATTTTTTCACGTCACCTCATACTTCAATTCATCAAATCTTCACCAATCAAATGCTCTCTAGCATCTCACATGCCCTGTCCCTTTCAAGACGCTTCTTGTTTGCTTTTCATTTGATGTGCTTGATCTTGACCCTCTCACTCTCGCTGTGAAGAAACGCGATTGGCTGATTATTTAAAAGTGGAACTCTATGTCCCACCCTCTCCTCATTTTACAGTTGAGATTATGTCAAACATCAAATAAAAAATGTACATTTCAAAGCGCCTCACAAGACCTGGGGTCCGTTCTTCGTACGTGGATTACTCAGTCAGCTGAATTTGGATATTGGCGATTTGACTGTTTCGTTCTTCAAAACTCATCTGAGACTTGTTGTCATAGCAACAGTTTTGGGGTCCGTTCTTCGTACGTGGATTACTCAGTTAGCTGGATTTGGTTATTGACGATTTGACATGATCCAGGATCGTTTCGTTCTTCAAAACTGATCCGAGAGTTGTTGTCATAGCAACAGTTCTGGTAGCTTAAACCTGCTATGGAGCAGGCTCATTTCATATAAACAGGATTAGATTGGGTCAGTTCAAGCAAAGATAATACTGAAAGTATGTACCGAATGCTGATATTTTCTTACAGTTGTAGTTATATACACTTGGGAAAATAGTAAATATTTTTTAACTAAATATATAGTTTAAAAATATATATTAATAATAAAACTTATGCAATCTAGACTCATAAGTAATAGTATAAAACACTGTCACCTGATGGTTCAAAGAAAAAATTTATTTATATGAACTTTTTAGATAGGCTACAAAAGCGTAAATGCACAATATTCAACTTTTTTTTTTGACCGCTTGTTTTCGACTTGTTTTGACCACTAATATGCCGGTTATTGATACAAAATTAATTTATACAGTTATTCCTTACGTTATTTAAAAAAACTTGAGTAGGCCTAGGCTACTATAATAAAGAAAATCTTCTCTAAATGTAGAACTAAATACATTGATAAGCATTGAAATACATGATGAATACTCTTGACACATGAAAGTGTAAAGCCTGCAGCCCACAACAATTGTGGAAAGTTATTGCGTGTCATATTAAACAAACCATTTACTGCTAATTTTATGTAATTTTTCTCACATGGATAATTGAATATTTATCAGATGATGTCATTACGCTGTTGTGCCGTCAGCCAATCGTTGCATTGCTGATCATGATATCGAGGATCGATAGATCTGTCCTTCACAACACACACAGCGATCTCAGATCAGTTCATCCAGACATTTTAATCAGATTCGCGAACTTGTTTGAATAAATAAATTAGCCAGAGATCAGTTATCAAGATTAACAGATCCAGGATCTGCCAAATCATCTTAGATCATTTAAGTGAGGTACAAAGAATGGACCCCTGTTCCCTTGTTTATGTTTGGAAGGCAGCTTTGCAGTGTGTGTTTCTTGTAGTGTTGCCATGTCCTCAGAACATCCGCTTATCCAGTTTGATCCAGTTTGTGGAGTAGTCAATAAACTAGACAAGCTTGCACTTTTTTTTAATTCAATGCCAAAATCTGGTATTAAGATGGCAACACATTGTTTCTTGTGATAACTTGCATTCAGGAATTTTAATTAAACTGCTGTTGACAAACAAAACAATATGCTTCCATGTTTGACAAGCAGTTCTGCAGATTGTGCTTTTGAATTGTTGCCATGTCCTCTGATTATAAGCAATTTTATTATGTGTTTTTTGGACTTAAGGTCTTTGCACACTGAGTCCAAAAATGTTAACATATTTGTTATTCTTGAAATTGGTCATGCATAGAAACCTTGCACTCTGAGCTTGCACACTGAAGTGTACGAATCAGAAATTAAACACATTACCTTTTCTTCTTCTTTCTTTACTGTCTTCAGATTGGCTTTGAAATCGGCCTTGGATGACATTTTGGATTCAGTCAGCGCACCAAGCATGGCGTCGTGTGACTTCTTGACCCTCTTCAGTTTGGTTCGTTGCTTTGTACCCTTCATTTCCCAAATCTTCTGGGTCAAAGTCTGAATCTGATATGGAAATGTTTTGATCAATGTTCAATTCAAGTCAATTCATGTTTATTTGTATAGCGCTTTTACTATGAAGATTGTGTCAAAGCAGCTTAACTAAAGTTCTAGTAAATTGAAACTGTGTCAGTCCAGTTTTCAGAGTAGAAGTTCAGTTTAGCTCAGTTCAGTGTGGTTTAAATTTCACTGCTAAAAATCCAAACACTGAAAAGCAAATCCATCGATGCGCAGCTCCTCAAGTCCCAAACCAAGCAACGACAGTGGCGAGGAACAATCTTCACCAATTGACGAAAGGTGGCTCAGTCGGGCATGACGATTTCTCCACTGACCAAACTTCTGCAGAGCTGCAGTCTAGGCGCCGGAGTTGCACAATCTCTGCACAATCTCTAGAGGTCTCGGGTTGAGTATCCCAATTTTGCAATTATTAGTTTGAGAATGAGGTTATTACATCTTTTTTTTTTTCTTTTAATGCAATCGTGGCATCTATGGATATTCATGAAAGGTGTCTTTCTTACAATATAATGCTTAAATTAAAACCAGGTTAGATTATTTATAAATGTTTTTATAAAAAAACAACAGAATTAGAATATTTGGACTTAACAAAACAAAAATTGTGTTCAGAAATGTAAATAAAGCTAAAATAAAATGTAAGTATTAAATATGGAAAGTTGCTATAGAATTTTATTTCAGTATGTTGATATATTTACAACTAAAAGTGAATATTGAGCCGTGGCGTGGCTTAGTTTTTACTTTTTTGTCTTTCACTTTCATTTAAGCAAATTACGCCTAAACCGTCAAACTGACAACATCAGAAAAATACAATTCAGAGCAGAAGTAAATAGTCAGATTTTGATTAAAGATTACCTGGCTAACAATTTCTTGTGGACTTTAAATGTAAATTGCACAAGTTGCCTTGGTAACTAAAAAACAAATACAATTATAACAACTTAAATTGAAATAAGTAAAAAATCTCAAATATAAAAATAAAAACTTATTCATACCATTGCATTCATTTGTATTTCTAAGTTAAACGATACAACGTCACAAATGCGTTACCTCGATTTCATTTTTAGCCACTTTTATTTCAAGATCATATCGAGCCTCGTCAACGACATCAATCTTGCGGTGAAGCTCTTTGCAAAGTTCCTTTAAACACATTAAAGACATTCAAATGAATATTTATAGACATATATATTTTCTCCATGCAGACACTGTATTCGAGAAAATACCTGGAGCTCCTGCGCAGACATGCCAGACAGTTTAAGAGGAGAAACCCTCTCGGTTAGAGCATCATCTCTTTCTCTTTTATTCTGTTCTCTTTCAGCTGCCAGCATAGACGTGGCCTTCTTCATTAATTTGGTCTGTAACATAATATCACTGATATGTTCCAGCACATTAACACACACTATAGCGAATAGTACCACATGCTAATGCTAATGGCCATGTCAGAATGGATTCAAATCTTACATTTAAAGGGCACATATTTTACCTCTTTTTCAAGATTTAAGATAAGTCTTTTGTGTCTCCAGAATGTGTCTGTTAAGTTTCAGCTCAAAACACCCATCAGATTATTTATTATACCTTTAAGAATATTGGAATTTTCTACTCTGAACACCGCCCACCGTTCCCACATGCCTGTCAGCATGTGCCTTAATTTCCGCCCCAGCTGCGTCCGATAAACAGCACAGTGACACACATGAAGGAAGCACATCTCATGTAACGTTTGTGAGAAATACTATAAAGTAAGAACTATTACTATGGAGACACGTTAATACGCAGCTGTCAATCAATTAGATTTTCATCATAGTATTTCTTTAAAGAGATAGTTCACCCAGAAGCAAAAACAATTGCATTATTTACTCATATTTAAGCCATCCTATGGTATTTATGCCTTTCTTTTTTTCAGAATGGCATAATAGAAGTGAATGATCTCCAGGTTTTTGAAGCTCCAAAAAACACATCTATCCATCATAAAAGTAAGTTTAATGAATTATTGCTTTCTGAGGTCTCTGGGGAAGTATTCATTTTATAATGAATGAAAAGGGTGAACTATTACTTTAAGGGTGTTTGATTTGTGCAGACAGTTCGGAAAAATGGATATGGAAAAAATATGAATGTATATAGAACTGTTGAAAAGTTTTGGGGTCATAAAGTTATGCCTATGCCCCAAGTCTGCATTTATTGTATAAATATACTGTAAAATCAGTAATATTCTGAAAAATGATTACAATTTAAAATAACTATTTTCTATTATGTTTTAAATGAAAACGCTTGATTTCCATTCATCATTTTACATGATCCTAATATGCTGTTTTGCTGCTTAAATAAAGATTTTATATTATTATTATATATTATATTATATATTACTAATGGTTAATTAATTACATGCAGCTTAATATTCTTAGTAAAAAAGGGTTGATTATTTTTTCAGATTTGTATAATTGATCAAAACTGCAAAGAACAACATTTATATGAAACATAACTCTTTTGTGTGTTTGCCAAAGGAAAGTATTAATTTATTTCAATATAATAAAATAAAATAAAATATTTTTTCATAATTTACACAAACTTTTGAAGATTATTTTAATTTATATAAAAAATCATAAAACTTACTTTTAAGAGCAGCCGCCTTGTGGCAGTATACTTGGATTTTTTCTGGGAAGCAATAAAAGTCATGCTTAATCACTCCAAATATATTTTTAAACATTATAAATCTTATGAATTGATGTATATAATGCCTAAAATGAAGTGACTTACCGGTCTACAGTCATGAAGCACAGAGCAAATCAGAAAGGAGAGAAGAAAATAAACAAAATCGAGATAAACTGAGCCACTAAACAACAATTTTAATCATTTGTAAAATATTTTTAAAATGTTAATAACCACTTACCCTTCAGACATGGTGATTTCTCTCTATGGATCCTAAAAAAGATATTTCATAAAAAGTTCTTGTTCAAATAAATGACATTGACTACACATACAAACTGTCCAACATAAGTCACAATCACAAAATGAATGTCCAGGTACTGTATTTGATTTGAAATGTCTGATGAAATCATTCACTGTATCAATGTGTGCGTCAGATTTGCGTTTGGAAACATTCCTTCAGTCCACACTTACACACAGTGTGTAAAGGTGATGAGTGGCAAGAATTTGAAAGGCAGAGGAGTCACAATGTGGAGAAAAAATTAATTTGGCGCCACTGTATTGAAGAAAACAATATATATATATATATATATATATATATATATATATATATATATATATATATATATATATATATATATATATATATATATATATATATATATATATGTATAAACCACTGGTGCTAAGAAGTCTGTCCGTACCTATGTATTGCGTTCATATCAATTGTGCTGGATAAAGCACATGGCTGTTCGCGTTTCCAGCCTGGCTAATTTTGAACATTGCTGCCATACCTTCATATGGCCCGGCTTCAGGCTCTAGCCTTGAACTCACTACACTGGATGCTAGCACTTTCATATAAATGCTAGTAGCTAGAACTTGTTTGAAAGGAATTGTTTGTATATTTGGGTGTTAAAAGCATGATTTAATGCATTTTGTTACCAAAAATGAATGTACGATTTGTGTAGGGCTAAATCATTTAAGTGTTCAGTCAAAATCTATTTATTAGTGCTATTTTACCAACCAAAACTTGCTAACATGATTTTGACATATTCTATATCAGTGTTTCTCAACCACGTTCCTGGAAGACCGCCAGCTATACACATTTTCCAGTCCCTACACACTTGATTCAGATCATCAGCTCATTAGCAGAGACTGAAAGACATGTAATGGGTGTGACAGACAAAAAAAGACATCCTAAACATGCAGTGCTGGCGGTCCTCCAGGAACGTGGTTGAGAAACACTGCTCTAAATTGCGAGACGGGTCATCCGTTTTCATGGTTTGATTGATTCTGTATTTTTCTAAATTTTTTGAATAATAGAACACTAAAGTGATAGACAAACCACATGAGAGTGTATGGTCTAATTGGTTTAGCGAAGCAAATCTCAGCAAATGTTTAGAATATTTGTTACTGATTGACGTCAACTTTCGAAAAGTGCAAGACAAACTATCTGGGATCTGTTTTATGGGTCTAATTGGTTCCGCAAATCTCATCTCTGTCTAAAATGGCGATTACACAAAGCACGATAACATAAAGATCATGATAAAGACATTTTTTTTTTTAATATAAAACAACAGCCGAGTTCAGACCACAGCTATAACAATAAAGATGTTGAGAAATGATATTACTGGGATCACTTTTTTCTCCAGCTAATAAAGATAAAACACTTTCAGCCAGTCATAATTCATTGACATATAAAGGGTTAAAAGCATTTAAACAGATAATGATAATCAAACAGATTCTGTCATTATTTACTGTCAAAAATTCTGTCATTATTTACTCATCCTCCACTGGTTCCAAACCTCTTTGAATTTCTTTTTTCTGTTAAACAAACGGAGGATATACTGAAGAATGTTGGGGAAAAAATCAGCCATTGACTTCCAGTATATTTGTTCATACTATGGATGTCAGTGGCTGCTGTTTTCAACATTCTTGAGAATATCTTGTCTTGTGTTCAACAGAAGAAAGAAATCCATAAACGTTTAGAACCAATTGAGGGTGAGTAAATGGTAAGGAAATTTTCATTTTTGGGTAAACTGCCCTTTTATCACTTTTATGTGAGGTCTAATTGGTTTTGCAAACTTGGTTTTTACATTTTGTATATACAAATTGTTGAGTTATATGACTTCAACATTCACAGAAATTGTTAAACTGCAAAACAAACTACCCAAGACTGTTCATGTGATTGGTCCATTGAGCTAAATCTCTTTACAAATGAAAAAGAATTAAAATATTAAAGATAAATATAGGAAATAATAAGGATATATAGGATATAAATATAAAGGATTAAAATATTAAAAAACAATATTTTCTAGCCTACATAAATATAAAAACCATACTTTCATACTTCTTCATCTCGGGGGGCTTTTTCAGTTTATTCATGACAATTTGCTTTTATATAAAGTCATTATTAGTAGTAGTATTATTTTATTTTATACATATTTATATTTGTTTTACTAAAAACAAGCTTAGATTTGCCCACCTCTCAAGTTTTAGACCATATGGGGCATAGCATGTGTATTTGGATATAACTCAGTTTTTTGAGCACAGTTTGTTATTATTGTTCATTTATTAGTTTGCTGGAAATTAGAACTGAATTTAGAAAGAGTTTAGGAACAAATCTTTGCGCTTAATAAATGAAAATAATTATGTATAGGCTAATAGATGTCTGTGCGTACAAAATTTCGCCATCCACAAGAGTGAAAGTGAAAGTAAAGAATGACAAGGCTCATCTCTCATTCTCGCGCTGTAGATGCTCTGTTTAACTGTTTTATTGCTAGTGAAGCGCTCAGTTTTTCCACTTACAAAGTCTGCCATGTAAATAGCAAATGCGCCATGGCGCGACGCAACTGACTCTTAAAAGCAATGGGAGATGAGACTCTGATTGGTTTATTAACTCATTAAGAGAATAAGCTCAACCCTGTTAGACCATGCGCCGTGGCGCAAAGAGGATTTTTCCATCCTTAAAATAGCAAAAGTGGATTCTGACACACCTTTAATGCATTTGCGCCCTTTGCACTTTGCGCATGGATCGTCAAAATAGAGCCCCTGCAAGACACACAATCTGAGAACCTTTTTCTTGGTCTAATTGATTATTTTTGTATTTGTAAAAAAAGAACTTTACTACCTACTTCTGTACAAATTGTTAATCCCAGGAAATCCCACTTCAGTTTTTTAAATAATTATTTTTAGAGGGTTTCACTTTTATTATGATAAGACAGTAGAGAATTATAAAGTGTGAGGAGTAGAATGGGGAAGAATCAGCAAAAGACCTGGAGCCAGGAATCTCTGAGAACTCTGGTCTCTGTGAGCACCTTGGTGCTATTTGTCAATGCACTAACCACTAGGCTATTGGTGCTGACTATTGGTTTTTTCTTTTTCCAAAACACTTCTCTGCATCTAAACTGTAAAAAGCAATCAGTTGACTTTAAACAGTGAGTAGACCCATTGCTTTTAAATCGATTAGTAAACGTATTGTTTTTTTAAGCGATTGTCTTTACTTTAAAAGAGTGAGTAAACCTGTTACTTTTAAAGTGATTAGTTGACATGAATTAAAGGTTGCCTTTAAAGCCATTAGTTGACTTTAAAAAATGCTTAAACCCATAGCTTTTAAAGCAATTGGTTGTCTTTACTTAAAAAGAGAGTAAACCCATAGCTTTTAAAGTGATTAGTTGACTTTACTTTAAAAATTTAGTAAACCTGTTGCTTTTTAACTGATTAGTTACTTAAAAATGCATACACCCATAGCTTTTAAAGTGATTTGTTATCTTTACTTAAAAATAATGAGTAAACCCATAGCTTTTAAAGCAATGAGTTGACTTTACTTAAAAATAGTGAGTAAATCTGTTGCTTTTAAAGCCACTAATTGACTTTAACAAGTGAGTAAACCTGTTTCTTTTTAAGTGATTAGTTGAATTTAAAAAAATGCAAAAACGCATTGCTTTTAAAGAGATTAGTTGACTTTACTTAAAATATTGAGTAAACCCATAGCTTTTAAAGCGATTAGTTGACTTTACTTAAAATATTGAGTAAACCCATAGCTTTTAAAGCGATTAGTTGACTTTACTTAAAAATAGTGCGTAAACCCATAGCTTTTAAAGAAATTAGTTGGCTTTACTTAAAAATAGTGAGTAAACCAATTGCTTCTAAAGCGATTAGTTGACTTAAGAATAGTGAGTAAACCAATTGCTTTTAAAGCGATTAGTTGACTTTACTTAAAAATAGTGCGTAAACCCATAGCTTTTAAAGAAATTAGTTGGCTTTACTTAAAAATAGTGAGTAAACCAATTGCTTCTAAAGCGATTAGTTGACTTAAAAATAGTGAGTAAACCAATTGCTTTTAAAGCGATTAGTTGACTTTACTTAAAAATAGTGCGTAAACCCATAGCTTTTAAAGAAATTAGTTGGCTTTACTTAAAAATAATGAGTAAACCAATTGCTTCTAAAGCGATTAGTTGACTTAAAAATAGTGAGTAAACCAATTGCTTTTAAAGCGATTAGTTGACTTTACTTAAAAATAGTGCGTAAACCCATAGCTTTTAAAGAAATTAGTTGGCTTTACTTAAAAATAATGAGTAAACCAATTGCTTCTAAAGCGATTAGTTGACTTAAAAATAGTGAGTAAACCAATTGCTTTTAAAGCGATTAGTTGACTTTACTTAAAAATAGTGCGTAAACCCATAGCTTTTAAAGAAATTAGTTGGCTTTACTTAAAAATAATGAGTAAACCAATTGCTTCTAAAGCGATTAGTTAACTTAAAAATAGTGAGTAAACCAATTGCTTTTAAAGCGATTAGTTGACTTTACTTAAAAATAGTGCGTAAACCCATAGCTTTTAAAGAAATTAGTTGGCTTTACTTAAAAATAATGAGTAAACCAATTGCTTCTAAAGCGATTAGTTAACTTAAAAATAGTGAGTAAACCAATTGCTTTTAAAGCGATTAGTTAACTTAAAAATAGTGAGTAAACCAATTGCTTCTAAAGCGATTAGTTGACTTAAGAATAGTGAGTAAACCCATATCTTTTAGTGATTGGTTGTCTTTGCTTAAAAATAGTGAGTAAACCTATTGCTTTTAAAGCCATTAGTTGATTTTAACAAGTGAGTAAACATGTTCCTTTTGAAGCAATTAATTTACTTTCCTTTAAAAAGAGAGTAAACATTAAATTATTCAGTAAATAGTTCCAAGAGTTCCAAGTTACAGTGGGTTTACTCACTGTTTTTAGTAGCCAACTTGTCGATTTTTAGGTAATGGATTTACTCACTTTTTTATTAGCAGTATAACTAATCAGTGTAAACTACAGTCATGAAATGGCCACAGCATTTCATAACAGACATTCTTTAAAGTTGACACAAGAGGCTTGTTATGGAATTAAATTATGCGTTTTCTAATCCCTGTGGTCTTTCCACAGGAGAATGAAGGCTGAATATGAATCCATCCTCCATCACTGAAGCTGTGATTATGATTCCAAAAGTGTGCTGTAAATCTTAAGCGCAAATCCTCTCAAATAATCAGCAATAAACTCAACATCCTTAAGCATTTATGACGGTATGTTCTAGATTGTGAATGTGATAGTTTGTCGCACTTACCTTGAACTAGAAGGCGATGAGGGCAGGATGATCTGCGCGGTGCTGGTGAGGAATAAATGTTATATGTTTTTTTGGTGATGGATTTATGGGTTGAATCCTGTGCGTGAATGGCTCACTAAAATAGACCCCCCGTTACGCCTCTTGCACTCACGTGTGCAAATATGTGGCCAATTTGTTCTCCACCTATTACTAAATGGCATTTGCACAGAACGAAGTGTGTTTGTCCTCTAGGAAGGGAACATACACACTTTCACATGACAAAGACACACACAGTAGCACAAGGGTCATGCACTTCAGCATTGTACTGTGGTAAAGTAGCAACTGGTAATGGACATTTTTAAAGAACAGGCACTAATGAATGTCACATTTCACACCAAGATTTCACATGTAAGAATTTTGACAATATTTCAATTTCCAGAACAGAAATATGAACAATATGTTATTGACAGTCAGGATTTTTTATCTAAAAAAAATGTAGTAATAGGAATAAAAAAATAAAATCTAGGAAAAAGGAAAGCAAACTGAGCTACTGCATTGCTTTCAATAGGTAGAGTAAATAAAATGTAATGATGTAAACAATGTAATTAAATGATTATTTATAGAATCTAATTTAAACAAATGAACAGAATTAAGATTAACAGGTCTGTAACTTGTACATGTAATTTAAGTGTAACTTAATAGCTTAATTAAATTAAAGTCAGTTAATAATGTCATTAGGTTACAGATAGTGTCAATATGTTAATATATATATATATATATATATATACCTCCTGGCAAAAGTCTTGTCATCGATCCCAGTTGTAAGAGCAACAAATAATAACTTCTAATTGATAATTTGCAAAATTGGCAGAAGAAAATTTGTTGAACTGCATCCCAATCATCACAAATACTGCAGAAGAACCCGTATGGACCCAAGATTCTCACAGAAATCAGTCAAGTTTGGTGGAGGAAAAATCATGGTTTGGGGTTACATTCAGAATAGGGTGTGCGAGAGATCTGCAGAGTGGTTGGCCATTACATTACAAACCACAGGAGAGGACAAATTCTTCAGCAAATCAAAGTTCCTGAAAGCAAAGAAGGTCAAGGTGCTCCAGGATTGGCCAACCCAGTCACCAGGAATGAACATTATTAAGCATGTCTGGGGTAAGATGGAGAAGGCGGCATTGAAGATGAATCCAAAAAATCTTTATGAACTCTGGAAGTCCTGCAAAAATATTTTCTTTGCCATTCCAGATGACTTTATTAATAAGTTATTTGAGTCACTGCAGAGATGTTTGGGTGCAGTCGTCCAAGCTCATGGGAGTCATACACAATATTAACTCTTTTTCCACTGCACCATGACTGTATATTCTATACTGTACATTATTTCTGTTAAGTGACAAGACTTTTATCTAAGCAAAGTCAGATCTTACTGTCCTAATTAAATAATTAAAAATCAAGGCATGATCATATTTTATTTTGGTAAAATAAGCGTAATCTAGAGGTCTTTGCCTTTCACATAAGACACTTTTTATACCAAATGATCAACTAGAAGTCAAGTTATTATTTGTAGTTCCTAGAACTTGGATAAGCGCCAAGACTCTTGTCAGGTAGTGTGTGTGTGTGTGTGTGTGTGTGTGTGTGTGTGTGTATGTATATATATATATATATATATATATATATATATATATATATATATATATATATATATATATATATATATATGTGTGTGTGTGTGTGTGTGTGTGTGTGTGTGTGTGTGTGTGTGTGTGTGTGTGTGTGTGGTGTGTGTGTGTGTGTGTGTGTGTGTGCGTGTGTATACATATATATGTGTGTGTGTGTGTGTATATATGTGTGTATATATATATATATATATATATATATATATATATATATATATATATATATATATATATATATATTTATTTATTTATAAAGAATTTAAATTCCGTATTTCTTTAGTCATAAAAGTGATAATAGGCAAAAAATAAATCAAATGTATTCAATAACTGAACTGAACGTATAGGACTTCATTAAACTCTACCTTTGTTAATTGATAAATCAGGTTACTTTTCTTGACATCTGATTTGTTAACTCCACAGTTAGTAATAAAATGTCCTGGTCGTAAATGCTAAAGTTAACTGGCCTCTTTATTAACCTGCGTGCTTGTGTTTGAGGGCCATAAAAGCAGAGCTCCTCAAGGCTGTGGAGGGCAAACAATAATTCATGCAGGCTTGTTGAGAACAGACTGACAGCACAGTCCTAAAGTCAGCTTTTTATTATTATTTACACAAGGTTATATAATTACAGTCAGTATAAAAAGGGACTTACTCAAATGTACTTCTGAAATCCAGAGGCGCTCAATGACAGTGTGACATTGTAGTGTTTTTCTGAGAAAAATTGATGTCAGGTAGGTTCGTGCTCATTTACAGTGCCTAATTAAAATGGGCCTATTTTTTACAGTGTGTCAGACTGAGACTCAAATCCTCTGCTGACTGTTGGCATGTATACTTATTTATACTTATGTTATCAGTGTCAGCAGAGCTCATGAAGTCATCTTCGGGTATTATGTAGTGTTGTGAATGAAATGTATACAAAATTTTAACTATTCTTGACAAAGGTGACAGAGATGTATTTAGACTTGTAATTTTGAAGCTTTAACATACTGAAAACACAGGAATTAATATCAACTTCTGAATGAACCGATGTGAGATTTAGATGTGAGTTAGACAGACCTGATGCCTCTTCAGGGGCTTCTGAAAAAAAAATTCAGAATTTTGTATTTTGATGACGAGTTGTACAGAGATGCTGAACATGATTACGTTACCTGAGAGCCTGGTCTTGTTTTCAAAATAAGAGCCCCACATACATACATTCAAAAATACAATTTGTTACAGTGGTTAGCACTGTCACCTCACAGCAAGAAGATTGTTTGTTCGAGCCCCGGCTGGGACATTTAGCATTTTGTGTGTAGTTTGCATGTTCTCCCCTTGTTCGTGTGGGTTTCCGCCGGGTGTTCCGGTTTCCTCCACAGTCCAAAGACATGCGCTATAGGTGAATTGAATGTTAGTGTGTATGGGTGTTTTCCAGTACCCTGTTACGGCTGGAAGGGCATCTGGAAACATATGCCAGAATAGTTGGCTATGGTTTTTTCAGCTGTGGCGACCTCAGAAATACTGTAGAGATAAAGCTGAATGAATGAATGAATGAATTAACAGAATTCTTGAGTTTTTTTAGACAACTTAATTGTTTTATGTTCAATCAACTTAAATTTGTAAAAACAATTTAGCTTAATCTAATTGTGTCGGGACAACATGAAAGAATTGTGTGTAATTGTGTATTAACTATAAAACAAGATTAGATATACTTAAAAATTAGTGGGAAAATTATCATTGCTGTTATCTCACTAGGAAATATTGTGGCCAATCAAATGCTGTTTGGGGCATGCACATTAATAATGTGTGGATCAGAGTCTGTGTTTTGTTCCAATTGGCCTGCTTTTACTGGGATTTTACACACATAAGATTTACATGACAATGAAGAAACAATGGTGTTTGAGCTCACAGTATGCCATTTTCGTGTACTGAACTCTTATTATTCAGGTATATCCAGATTTTTATTATGTGGAACCCTTTACTTGTTTTATTAAGTTAATCAGGATTCAACTTTATTTGGCTCTTAGCTGAACACCCTCCTAAACCTTGTAGAATGCATTTTGAAGCTGTTATTGCTCTAAAGTGTGGACAAACTTATATTCATCCTCACAGATTGGAATGTTATTAAAGTGAATGTACATGTCCCAAAACAGATCCTTATAAACCGTTACTTGTCTGGATTTACTTAGGTATGAGTTTGAGTATAATGTTAATATTTGCTTTATTCTATAAATGTCTGAAAGAATTTCTTCCAAATTTCTGAAAACACATACTGTCATTTAGAGCAGTTTTCATTACATATTGCTTTCAGTTGGTGTGATTGAAAATTAGGGTTATTCCACCAAATATTGATTACTTAACTTCTCTAAAGTAAAAAAGTAGGTATTGTATTGTCTTATAAATGAATATATACATGTCTAAAAGCATTGTGATTCTTAAATTGAGGCGTTAAATGACTCTTATTCTTTTGGGTGTATAAACTATTGTTACAGTGAATAACAGTGAATAACATTTTAGTGTGTGAAAAAAATTAAATGGGACACATTCTAATGAATGAAAAACAATTAAAGCTGTACTTCCCTTTAACGTTTTGATGCCTTAAAAAAGTCCCCTTTGACTTTGACCCAATTTATAAAAAAAAAACTGTTTAAATGGTTTCTCTGCAGGAAAGTGAAAGTAGGTTATCTTACATCTCAACACTAAATTGTTATCAAAGTCAAAGTTGTTAGCAGATGTCATTTTTTGACAGATTAAATAATTAAATGAATTATTTGACTCTTCACTTGCGGTTAAAGTGACCATTAGCTAGACTTCAATTAAAAAGCACCATTAGCGATAAACGCTTTGTGCGTCAGACCCTCCTCCTACTTTTATGGTTTCCTCTGAATACAGATAGAATCTAGAAAAGCGTAAGAGGATGTTCAGTTCTCTTCCACCGTCACTTCAAAACCTTCAGTCTGTCGCTATATCGTAATAAATGAGTAAAATGAGCGTAATAGTTCTCTTTCTCTTGCTGTTTTCATGTATCTTGAGAGTCTTCCCTCTTCATCTCATTAAGCTGCCTCCAATGGACTGCTCTCAGAAGGTAAATATGCTCTTTTCTTTTATTTGATTTATTAAATGCTAAACTAAGTCTAATAGCACATGTGTGTCTGTTTAAACTTTACAGAGATGCATAAAACATTCTAAAGACTGTGTAGTAGTTGTTTTGGACCAGGGTAGAATAAAAAAAGTGATAATTTTCAGATTATATGTTCTTATAAAATGTTATACAATGATATTCTCAAATCATCAGTATATGAACAAATCAGAAATGACTGATATAAAACAGTATGATTTTTAACATGATTCAGTTATGACTTAGTTTATAAAACAGTGATTCTTCAAGAATGTCAAAATCATGTATAGATTTTGAACAAATGGATATATAATAAATTTAATCAGCCTTTATGCTCTTTTCTGACAGGGATTGGTGTGTGTGGTTCACAGTGGCAAGTATAAAAGTTTTTGAAGACAGAATCTAAAGTATGTTCAATCAAATCAAATATTTCTTTGACACTTTCAGGTAACTGTTCAGATGAGGGTTTGGTGGTCCAAGTGTCTGAAGCTCCAGGCTCTCCTGTTGTTACTGCTAATATAAGTGCCAAGGAAGTTGAGGGTGGACTGTTTGTGCCAATTATAGATCTCAGATGGATCCAATTGTCTGATAGTAAGACTTCCATGATGATAATTCACAATTTTGGGTTAAAAAATATTGTGAAAATAACTGTGAAACTTTTTTCGCTCTGTTAACAGAGTAGAAAGTGGTATAGACATGTTTCTTACTTGTTCAGATGACATTCTCAGGTGAAAACTCTTTTTATGGGTCAAGCTTTGAAGATCAAAAAAGTACAGTATATCAATTGGTGCTGTGTTTGACAGGCATGCATACACAGCAAAACATAGGATGAATCTGTGCTGAGCAGCCACGCTGATACTCAACCCATGTAAACAGTATAATTCCTCTAATAACTGCAGCTCAAACTGATTTTAAAACTGTAACAAGAAACAAAACTTACTGACTGCAGCTTTAAAGGAACACTTTGCATAGGCTTATTTTACAACTTCAATCTCTGTGTCTGACTAGAGCAGTTTTAGCTTAGCTTAGCATAAATAATTAAATTGGACTAGACCATTAGCATCTCCCTGAAAAATGTATATTCTGATTATATATTTTTAGAATGTTGTTTATATTTTCAAATCATCAGTATTCAATTTTACATTTTTATTACCAGCAGTTTTAGCTTAGCTTAGCATAAATCATTGAATTGGATTAGACCATTAGCATTTCCATGAAAAATGTAATAAAAATTTTACCTGATCATTTTCTCATTATATAAATATATATAAAGTTTTATATAATATTTTCAAATCATCTGTATTCAGTTTTACATTTTTATTACCAGCAGTTTTAGCTTAGCTTAGCATAAATCATTGAATCGGATTAGACCATTAGCATCTCCATGAAAAATGTAATCTGATTATATAAATAATTATGAAGTTTTATATAATATTTTCAATCATCTGTATTCAATTTTACATTTTTATTATCAGCAGTTTTAGCTTAGCTTAGCATAAATCATTGAATCGGATTAGACCATTAGCATCTTGCTTAAAAATAAAAATCATTTTCAGATATATTCTCATATATTTTTATAAAATTGTATATAATATTTTCGAATCATCAGTATTGACAAATAAATGACTCATCTGAAACAATATTGTTTTATCATGATTACATTATGACTTCATTACATTACATTATGACTTATTCTTCGGGAAATTCAAAATCCTGTATACATTTTGAATGAGTTTATATACAGTACAATTTTATATGTCATTATGTTATTTTCTGACAGGTTTTTTTTTTCTAACTGGTGGTGCAAGTATAAGGCTTGGTGCTGGGGACTGTTTTCAGGCACTGCATAATATCATTGTAGCTGCTGCAGCACAAAGTTCTTTGCTTATACGCCAGAATGAGAGTATAGTAGCCATATTGGCCTAGAAAACAGCAACATTTCATTTTCTGCTTGTCTAGTACACTAAGTAACTGCAGAGGCACACTTTAAATAGAAAAATTGATGAAATCTTTTTTGACATTTTTGAATGTAATGCTAATGGTCTAATCCGATTCAATGATTTATGCTAAGCTAAAAGTGCTACCACCAGGCACAAAGATCATCTTAATGGATTAAAAATAACAAAACTGTTTAATTCTAGGGGAGTTGTAAAATGAACCTATTTTTAAAAAATGTTGAGTGTTCCTTTAAGACTTTTCCAGTGTCTGGGTCGAAATGCTCTGTTGGATGCCAACAGTGAACAGCAAATGGTAGCCTATCCAGTGTTTCCCAACCCTGTTCCTGGAGGCACACCAACAGTTCATGTTTTGGATGTCTCCCTCATCTGACCCATTAACTTCAGGTTTTGGAGTCTCTTCTAATGCAGTTTCCCAACCCTGTCCCTGAAGGCACGCTAACAGTACACATTTTCATCCTCTCCCTAATCAAACACACCAGAAACAACTCATCAGAACATTAGAAGAGACTCCAAAACCTGAAGTTAATGGGTCAGATGAGGGAGACATCCAAAACATGAACTGTTGGTGTGCCTCCAGGAACAGGGTTGGGAAACACTGGCTTATACCATATCCAGACAGTGTGCTGTAATACTATTGAAAAATCATAATAGTAATGTTTATACCCATGCTTAATTTCAGATTTCAGATTCATATTTTATAAATGTTTAAAATATTGCTGTCTGGAATGCAGTCCTGACATTGTAGTTACACTATGATTTTGTAAAAGATTCTCTTTAATGCATGATATACCTAAATAGTTTTCACAATTCAAATGTGTAGAGGTTTGGAAACAATATTCCATATACCACAACAAGAGCATAGGTGTGCACAAAAAAAGAATATTGAAACTATTTCAATCAACAATTTTCACAAACCTTGTTTTTTTTTTTTTAAGAATTATTATGTTGTTTTTCCACGTAGGTTGTATTTACTCCCTCAAAGGGACTGAAGTCCGTGTGGTGGAAATGGCAACAAATCACAGTGTTTGTGTTCGGTATGTTTTTAGTAAGACATTATCATCAACAAAAGACCCGAGGGGTGATATGGTGAGTATAGTATAGTCATATGAAATCTGTATAGAGAAAATGATCATATAAAGGAGCATAAAGTACCATATAGGGCCATATTTACTAACAGCAGTGTCTTTTTGGTGTTAAAGGTGCTGTATCTGTATTTTTACTGTTCTAAAGCATAACATACCATAATATGTTTGCAGATATTAAGAAGCATGCTAAGTGAACATAATTGTTTTTCTGAAAAACAATGCTAAAGTCAGTTATTCATCTTGTATGTGCGCTCTATTTCAGAAAGTCTGTATTTGTTTTCGTCTGTATAACTCCGCCCACTGCCATTTTACCCATTTATATTTCAGCATCCTGGGTTGTCATTTCATTTCAGTCATGAAGCCTACCTCAATATATGTGGCCTCTGCAGAAAATGTGACCTCTGGAGAACATTATTAACCTCCAAAATGAGAAACAGATTCAGAGTTAAAAAATTCACATGTTGTGGTTTTTAATTAGCAAATAATACAAATATTACAAACATAAACATTAGCCGAGCAGCTTACAGTGTAAAGACTCAATTTTCAAGCACATTTGCTCCTGTATGTGTCTTCAGTCTGGCAACCTGTATGAGTTGAGTTGTCGTAGGAGTCGTCGGGTGAAAAAAAACTTTCAATATTTTGAATTTGAACTACAATAGTTTTTCCATACTATATATATATGCGAACAAAGATTTATTCTTAATTAGAGCTTAAATCATAGTGCCTTATGCAGTTTACCACTGTTTTTTTTTTTTTTTTTTTTGAGTGTGATGCTAATAGTCTAATCCCATTCAATGGTTCATGTTAAGCTAAGCTAAAACCAGACCCAGAGATTGTCAGAATGGATTGAAAATGGAAAAACTCACCTGTTTAATTCTAAAGCAGTTGTAAAATGAGCCTATTTTCAAAAAATGTTGACTGCAATACCAAAACTATATAGCGTGGATGTAGGTATATTCAAACATATAGTTCATATTAATTAGAGCTTATAGTGCACTATGCAGTATTCCACTGTTTCAGCTTCAATTTTTCATTTTCTGTCAGTCTAGTACACAATATAACTGCAGCAGAGTCACACTTTAAATAGGAAAATTATTAAAAAACGTTTTTTGAAATTTTTGAGTGTGATGCTAATGGTCTAATCCAATTCAATGATTTATGCTAAGATAAGCTTAAATTGCTACCAGCAGACCCAGAGATTGTCTGAATAGATAAAAATGGCAAAACTCAACTGTTTAATTCTAAAGCAGTAGTAATATGAGCCTATTTTCAAAACATGTTGACTGCAATACCACAAACTATATAGTGTGTATGTAGGTATATTCAAACATACAGTTCATATTAATTAGAGCTTATAGTGCACTATGCAGTATGACACTGTTTTAGCTTATTTTCATTTTCTGTCAGTTTAGTACACAATATAACTGCAGCAGAGTCACACTTTTAATAGGAAAATTACTGATGATTGAATTATCTTTTTTTTTTTTTTTTTTTTTTGGTGTGATGCTAATGGTCTAATCTGATTCAATGACTTATGCTAAGCTAAGCTAAACGTGCTACCACCAGACCCAGAGTTCATCTGAATGATTAAAAACAGTTTAATTCTAAAATGAGCCTATTTTCAAAAATGTTTGACTGCAATACCTAGTTTTTGCATACTATAGTGTGGATGTAAATATATGCCAACAAAGAGTTAATCTTAATTAGAGTTTAAAAGCATATAGTACATTATGCGCTTTGCCACTGTTTCAGCCTTGTTTCTTTTCTTTATTTTAGTGGACTTTTTCTTTGGACAGGATTGTGGTGATTCCCGACTTTACATATCAGGTTTTTGTAACCAATTTACCAAAAACTGATTTAAGAAACACTATGACAGTAACCAACATAACAGTTCCAGGTGAGAATGAATAACTCATGTAATTCATGTAGATGTCCAATGTGTTCAGAATTGTAACAGTCATTAATTTAATGCAAATGTATAATCATGTATAAAGCATAATTTTTTTTTTTAAATCCACTGAAAACCTTACTAGTTACTGGGTGTTTTCCAATTTTTTATACTCTCGCATTGCATTATTGGAAATTGATTGCTGCATGCTCTATCAAACTTTGTTTATTTGGTGATGTGATTAAAAATTATGATGCAAAAAATGTTACTTTTTCAGTTATTGTACAGATTTATTTTAATATATGGTAACCCTTATGCAAAACATTGTTTCAAACTACTAAAAATCTCAATAAATGTCACTTTGTTAATCTGTAAAGCTACATTTTTAACATCAAAAGTTCACTGTGGAAAATGTTGGGTTCCACACAATCGATTTGTGTTGAGACATTATAAAGGAATTACATTAACTTATTAGTTTTTACAAATGTATAGGCATAAACATAAAAGAGTTTACCCAAAAAACCTAAACATTGTGTTATATCAACTTGTTTTAAATAAGTAGTTTGAACAAACAAGCGTCAGTTTTTGATTGTTGTCAGAGCAGAGATTAAGGATGAAAAACCTAAATAATTGAAAAACGGCAAATGGAAACTGCTAATTAACATTAACATTTTAACAATGTCCTGTTGCTTAAAAAGCAAACTAGTCTAAACTAAATCTGCTTCTCATTTTTGCAGAGAGAATTTGGGCTACGAAGGTAAAATGGTCAGTGAAAAAATATAAGAATGATATCTTGGTAATGACCATAGAATTTGAACCAGGAGAGTTTTCTGACCAATACAAAGTGTCCATCTGCAGTCCTGACCTTCACCCGGAAACATCTCAGGACGTCATAAAGGTACTTTCAATGTTAAACTCCTCACTGCCACCTGTTGTGTTTTACACCATAGATATGTGGGTCTAAGGACAAATTCAATACACAAAAGTGATTATTAATATTTATGGAAACTATATTATATAAAAGTCTATACTTGTGTGAAACAACGTCAAAATATGGGTGATTCATTACTCAAATGTACTTATGGAACAACATGCTGTACTTACTAAAATATGAGCAATTCCATGCAAATGTCAGCCAAATCAGAGAAACGGTTTCTACAATTTTTTTTGAAAACAAGTATTTTACAGTACTTTAAAAATGCTCAAAAATGTCTCTGTCAGTGTTTTCAAAGTATTATATTTGATTTACCAAAGGAGAGGTGTCACACCCATAACCAAGCTTTTCCCTCATTAATGCCAAAATGTCAAATAAAATAAAATCAATGATTTTTGTTCTACAGGGTGGGCTATTTATATGGATACACCTTAATAAAAGGGAATGGTTGGTGATTTGTGGCACATTAGTACAGTATATGTGAGGGGGCTTGTAAATAACTCATGAAGTTTAAAACCAAGCACACCATTGTTTTTCTTGTGAAATTCCCAATAAGTTTAGTAAGGTGTATCCATATAAATGGCCCACCCTGTATAGTAAGCTGACCCTTATGCTTATCATTAGCATTGGATTTATCCTTTTCATTAGCATTGTTTTTTTGTTTTTTTAGGTGGGGTTAGCTGATGGGTGGTTGTGCAGTTAATTGTTTAACAGCAAAGTATGTTGTATACTGTAAAATTGCTAACTTTTTTGTCACATCCATAATGTATGCTTATTTTCTTCATTTAAAATATAAAAAATGTTTAAAGATTGATATATTTCTGATTCCATACCCCTGTAATTAGTCATTTTGGAAAATATAAACAGTTTCTTCAATATAATGAGACACCTACTTTTGAGTTTTGAGTTTTGACTGCAAATGTCATATCCATAACGCTGGAATTGCTCATGTACAGTATCAAATAATAAGTTAGCATACTAAATTATATTTATAAAAATCTTGCTGACACATAGTTTACCATTTGGTTTGAAGGTAATTAGCAAACTATTAAGATTAAAAATGACAATTAGTTAGTATTTTGGGACCAAACTGGTGTCTTCAAATAATCTTAGAAGATGCCTTTTGAATATGTCGTCAATTGTTGTTGTAAATATGCCTGACAGGCTTTTAAATATACAAACTAATGGTACACTGAATAATGAACGGTAAAATTAAATGATAGTAAATATTTTTGCTCATGAAAAATGATTCTATGTGTCAAAAAAAGAGAAATGTTATACATTCTATCACATAAATGAGAAAATAATTCTGTTTTAAAGGATAATGGGACATTAATGATGGTTAAATTCACTCTGGAAGCTTGGAAGATAAAGCACTGCAATTTGGAACTGGTGGTAAGTCATTAAATCTTTATTTATGAGCGCTTTTTTAAATAATATACTGCAGTTTGAGGATATGTATTTTCATCTCTTCACAACAGATTCACCCACTGTCAGTTGAAAGCATGAAGAACTGTCTGGATTACAGAGAGAACGTTGATATCTGTCGCTGTAGGTTTTACATTGAATGTCTTATTGTCTGTGGAATTTGTTTTAAAACTTTACAGTGAAATTACATTTTTATAAAGTATGGTATTGCATGTGAGTGAAGTCTCTATTAACATGTTAATTTCAGTTCTTCCAGATACGCCTGTTGTTTTTATTAGTTTGCTGACCCTTGGGCTGTTGATAGTCATACTGGCAACAGTTTGTTGCTGTGTTGCATTGTTGCAGAAAAGGGATTCAAACAAAGGTCAGTGCGATTAACATCTTTAAACAAGTCCTGTTTTAAACAAGTCCTGTTTTTTTCTCTGTCATTTGTGAGATTACACTCTCCGGCCACTTAATTAGGTACACCTTACTAGTAACGGGTTGGACCCCCTTTTGCCTTCAGAACTGCCTCAATCCTTCGTGGCATAGATTTAACAAGGTACTGTAATATTCCTCAGAGATTTTGGTCCATATTGACATGCTATTTGACATGATAGCATCACGCAGTTGCTGCAGATTTGTCGGCTGCACATCCATGATGCGAATCTCCCATTCCACCACATCCCAAAGGTGCTCTATTGGATTGAGCTCTGGTGATTGTGGAAGGCATTTGAGTACAGTGAACTCATTGTCCTGTTCAGGAAACCAGTCTGAGATGATTCGCGCTTTATGATGGTGCGTTATCCTGCTGGAAGCAGCCATCAGAAGATTGGTACACTGTGGTCATAAAGGGATGGACATGGTCAGCAATTGGTACTAATAGGCCCAAAGTGTGCCAAGAAAATATACCAAACACCATTACACCACCAGCAGCCTGAACCGTTGATACAAGGCAGCATGGATGCATGCTTTCATGTTGATGATGCCAAATTCTGACCCTACCATCTTAATGTCACAGCAGAAATCGAGACTCATCAGACCAGGCAATGTTTTTCCAATCTTCAGGTAAGCCTGTGCAAATTGTAGCATCAGTTTTCTATTCTTAGCTGACAGGAGTGGCCTTCTGCTGCTGTAGCCCATCTGCCTCAAGGTTGTACGTGTTGTGCATTCAGAGATGCTCCTCTGCATACCTCGGTTGTAACAAGTGGTTATTTGAGTCACTGTTGCCTTTCTATCAGCTCGAACCTGTCTGGCCATTCTCCACTGACTTCTAGCATCAACAATGCATTTGCACCCACAGAACTGCCGTTCACTGGATATTGTTTCTTTTTTGGACCATTCTCTGTAAACTCTAGAGATGGTTGTGCATGAAAATCCCAGTAAATCAGCAGTTTCTGAAATACTCAGACCAGCCCGTCTGGCACCAACAGCAATGCCACATTCAAAGTCACTTAAATCACCTTCCTTCCCCATTCTGATGCTCGGTTTGAACTGCAGCAGATCGTCTTGACCATGTCTACATGCCTAAATGCATTGAGTTGCCGCCATCTGATTGGTTGATTAGAAATTTGCGTTAACAAGCAGTTGGACAGGTGTACCTAATAAAGTGGCCGGTGCTTTTGTACAAGCTGATTCTAGTTTAAGGGGATTTCTTCACCCAAAATGAAAATTCTCTCATTGTTTACTCATACTCTGCTTTTCTTGTTAAACCTATTTCCTTCTTTAGTTGAACACAAAGGAAGATATGTTGAAGAATGAAACAGCCATTCATTTGCATTGTATTTTTGCTCCTACTATGGAAGTCAGTGGCTGCTTTTTTCCCAATTTTTCCAATATCTTCCTTTGTGTTCAAAATAAGTAAGAAAGTCGTAAAAGTTTAGAATCACTTAGGTGGACGTAAATGGTAAGGAAATAAACATTTTTGGGTAAACTATCCATTTAAGGGTGGACCAGTATGCTGATTCAGCTGTAGCATTTATATAAAACAAGCAAGGGTGCATGAAAAGATACTAAAGTGCAGTCAATTTTAGTTAATCTGATGAACTTTTTGGTTTACAACATTGCCATGACAACATCTTTGGGTCATCATTTAATCATATTCATATTGTTTCAAACACATTGGAAAGTTTCAAACACATTGGAAACAAAAATAAAAAAAGTTTTCCCCACTTTTGTTTTTTTTTAATAAAATCTCAGTCCACATGAAAATGCAAAAAATGCACTGTGAGGCTTGTTATGGGCATGCCGAACCAACAGGTGGTGATAATGACACTTTCATCCTGAGTTCACATCAAACAAGTATATTTTGCAAGTAAATTGCATTGAAGTTAATGCAAACATGAGTACAGAGGCAGATTACCGGGGAAAAATCTATATAGGATACAGCTGTGGATACGCATATCATTACAACATAATTTTTGTGACACTGTATAACAATAATTAGTATTTTTTACAATACTGTGACAGTTGGGTTTAAGGTTGGGGTAGGTGTAGACATTAACAAAATACAATAATGGGAAATTTAATAAATTATATAAACAATTTTCGTTAACTTCTGGCCACAACTGTATCCGATCTAGAAACAACCAGGTTATCATCCCGCAGTTGAACTATGCACAATATGTGATTAATTCTCCATGAATGTGCAGAATTTGTCTTATTTACGTTTTCCGTGTTTGGAGTGAACGCAGCCGTGTTGGCAGAAAGGAGAAAACAGCACGCTGACGCCATGATGTCATGAGCCTAGAACTTCAGTTTTAGCGTCCACACAACCACACAGTACCCGAAATTTTGGAAAATCTTCACGCTGGCTGGAGTTTTCAGAAAGTCTTGGTTTTATTCACCTGACACTGCGTTTTCATGTGGACAAACAGTGAAACTGTGTTTCAAGCGAAACAACTTATTTCTAAAGTCTTTCATTCATATATTGTTTCCACTGAGTAGCATGGTACAGTTTAGTACAGAACAGTATGATTTGGTATGGGTCACCCTAATGGCTTGCATTTTTACCGCCAACAGTACGCATATTGGTATGCGTGATGTATGCCTGATTCTCACTTTTGCGCACTAAAGTTCATTAATTTAAGAGAGGAAACAGCACTCCCCACACAACATGTAAACAGCCCTGTAAACAACAATGGAGAACAAACTGTACACTGTAAAATATAAATCTGTAAAATTTACGGTAAAAAAACGGCAGCTGTGGTTGCCAGTATTTTACCGTTAAAAATACAGTACAAACTGTAAAAGTAATTCCTAATTTTTACAGTAAACTACCGTATTTCCTTAACTTATAGATGTAATATGTCTGTATTTTGAATTACCAACATGTACACATCTTTTGTTACACAGATAGACTCGTTAACACCATATGCAGGTGGTTATGAGAAAGTTACATAATGTACCAATGCTCATTACAAACAACTTTTCCCACAAGCAGAAACGCGTATCAGTGTTTAAAAGGTGCTCAGTGTCATTCACACAGCTACTAAACATAATAAAATAAACATTGTTTATCAACATTAGATGTAACATAAATCTCTAATGTACATAACTGATGGGGAAACAACTAAAAAAATCTATAGTAATGTCAACAAAAAGCATAAAAAGTAACATGCCATGCAGGGAATTCTGGGAAAGTCAATTTACTGTTATTCACCGTATATATTAAGGAAACATACTGTTAACCAGGTTATGGATTTTTACCGTAGCATTTTTACAGTTTTTTACCGTTGAAATCACGGCCATTTTTTACTGTGTACATAAGATCCTGTTCTTGCTTCTTGGCATGTGGCTGTTTGTCACCAGATGACAAGCTTTGTTTGAGTTGTAGTTTATTGCCGCATGGCGTCATTATATTATTATGTGTTTCGACTGTGTATTTAAAAAATAGTGCTTCCTCTTTAGCACGCTGTGACAATTTTCTGTAAACCAATCAGCATTCAGCAGTGGGTCTAACTCCATCCTTTTGGTCTTTCAACTGTTTGTCTGATTCTTTCATTGAATCCATTCTGCTTCTGTACCTCAATAACAATCATATTTTTGATAGAAACGCCATCCTCAGACACCTCCACCTGTTCGAAGAATAAACTGGAGATGAATCCTGTTCAACAAGAGCATACGAAGCTCATCATCATCTACTCTCTGGATCATCCCCTGTACAAAGAGATCGTCTTGAAGTTATGTGCCTTCCTCAGGGCTAAATGTGGCACAGACGTCACCCTGGATCTTCTCGACTCCACCTGGCTCAGCACAATCGGCAGAATTCAATGGCTGGATATGCAAAGGGAACGAATCTCCAAGTCCTCCGATAAAGTCCTGATCCTGTGCTCTCCGGGAGTGCATGCGAAGTGGAAGTCAATGTGCGGTAAACACCAAGTAAGACTAAAAGAGGACGAACGTTCACCAATGGGAGATATGCTCACTCCAGCTTTGAGCCTCATTATACCGGATTTTGTTCACGCTTCATCTTTCAACAAATACATTGTGGCTTATTTTGATGACGTTTGCAGCGAGGGTGATGTTCCAGCACCTTTTAATGTTCTGGTGAAGTACAAGCTCATGAAGCACTTTGAGGAACTTTACTTCCGGATCCTAGACATGGAAAAACACGAGCCAGGGCGGATTAAATGTATTGAAGGCATCAGGGAGAATGATTACTTCAGCTGTCCATCAGGACGAGCCCTTCGGGATGCAATTGAAGAGTTTCAAAACTACCAGGTGAAGAATCCAAACTGGTTTGAAATGGAGCTTCTGGACTCTGATGATGATAATGAAGAGGAAAGTATCATGGAATTGATGTGTCCTACTGATGTTAAATGTAATCCATATCAGCTGATTGAAGAGTATAAACCTCATATGTTTGTCAACGTGATTCAGATTGATGAAGACGTTTTTAAAAATTCTTCCATTGCAGAGACGGCCGTAATATTGAGTGAGCATTCTTCAGTTTCCACTACAGGTGTTCATTCCAGTGGTCCAGGATTGAGTAGCTTGACGACTGTTGATGTGAAGGGTTTACCAGCAACTAAACCTGTGGCACAGCATGCTTTATGCTTACAGGCTCTGTAAATGCCTCTGAATTTTTAGCTGTAAATAATCAGTAGTGTTCTGGGTAAAGCATTACAAGTTATGTAATCAGCAGTGGTGAAAAGAGTACTGACATATTATACTCAAGTAAAAGTACCATTACTTGCCCATAAATGTAGTGCAAGAAGAGTAAAAGTATCTGATGTAAATATTACTCAAACTATGAGTAAAAAGTAGACCTTTAAAAAGTACTCAAGAGTAGTGAGTAGAGAGTATTAAACTGTAAAAAGCTGATGCATTTAAGCTGATGTAATTTGTGTGTGTGTGTAAACGTAACATTCTGTAGTGCATTTAGTTATAGTTAAGGCCGTTTCTGTCACCATACAGTAAACATCCATCTTCTCATCAGTAGCATGCATCTAAACAGTCTCTGGGTCAATGAGTGTAAAGAATTTGAGTTGACAGTTGATGGGTCAGTCTTATCACCATCTCCACAGGTACGTAATCTTGGTGTTCTCCTTGACTCTCAGCTTAGTCTGAAGCCTCATTTTAAACATTTAACTAAAACTGCCTTTTATCATCTTCGAAATATAACCCACATACTGTACGTCCTTTCCTCTCGAGGCCTGATGCTGAAAGACTTGTCCATGCTTTTATCACGTCTCGCTTTGATTTTTGCAATTCTCTGTTTGGAGGGTTACCAATAATAATCAAAAGTAATTCTCTCAAGATTTTACAATACATCCAAAATTCTGATGCGTGTGTGTTGACACATACATCATCTTAGTCTCATATCACTCCTGTACTCCAACAGCTTCACTGGCTACCCATCAAGTCTAGTATCGATTTTAAGACATTGATTTTAGCATATAAAGCGGTTCATGGTTGTGCTCCGGGTTACATTTGTGACTTGATATCCATTTCCTCTGCCTCTCGCTGTCTACGCTCTGCCTCGGGTCCTACGCTGTTTCAGCCTCTTTGCAAACTCAGCACCATGGGAAGTAGGGCGTTCTCTTTCCGTGGACCCAAACTGTGGAATGCTGTTCCCACAAACATTAGGAATGCTGGTTCCTTGGACTGTTTTAAGAAGCTACTTAAAACTCATCTTTTTAAGTGTGATATGTCTTTTATTCTTACTGTGTTGTTTATTGTATTTTTTATTGTTTTACTGTGCTTTGTTGTTTTTACTTTCTTGTAAGCGCTTTGGGTCTTAGAAAAGCGCGTAATAAATAAAATGTATTATTTTGTATTATTTTGGACATTTTCTTGGACACTTTCAATGCTTCCAAACAGTTTGTTGCATTTATAAAGCGCCCATGTCTTGAGGTTGTTCATTATGATGCAATTTACCTTCTATGTGCGATTTGATTGGACAAGAATCACAGGACTGATTTTTCTAATCCCCATAGACAGGAAAAAATAAAGTAGTGACTGCAGGTTGAAGGAAAGGAGTGAAGTAAAAGTACTGATACTGCACAAAAAATGTACTCAAGGGAAAGTAAAAGTACACATTTTTAAAACTATTTAGTAAGTTACAATTCCTGGGAAAAACTATTGAATTACAGCAATTTGAGTATTTGTAATTTGTTACTTTACACCACTGGTAATCGGATTACATTTTTACGTAGTACTAAAGAAATGCATTAATTTTAATTTCAAAGAAAATATCTGGTACTTTTTCCGAAAAGAAAACGCAAAAAAGTAATGTAACAGATTATTTTCCCTAAAAAGTAACTAAGTACCATATTTAATTACTTTTTTTAAGCATTAGGTAATGCAAGATTTTAATATATTACTTTTAAAAGTAACTTTTCTCAACAACACCGATAATCAGAATATTTTAAAACCTGACTGAATAAGAATAATTATATTAGTGTCCAGACCAAATGCCAAACAATTTCACAAAAAAATTATTGCATTATTGGGTAAACTAATTATATAGTCTATATAGTCACAATTGTTTCCCCACATTGTAATGCAGATCTGTCTTTTTAACCTCATTGGTTAGACCAGTAATTTATGACATTATGCAGGTGGTCAATATAATATCAGACTAATGCTGTAAATATTAAACATGGCATCTGGTGTTTTTGTTATATTGCAAATATAGTACTACTGCACTAAAAATATTAAAGTTATGGTGTGAACTTTGCTATTCTTCGAAAAATCAACAATTGTTAAAATAGTTACCATCTATAGTGTGAACTAGCATTTACTATCAATTTAGACTTGGTTTCAGAGTTATGGCTCATTTTGCTTTTGTCAAGTAAATAAAAAGTGAAGTGTCTACATTAATGTTTCAAATTACTTTCGCAAAAATAAAATATGCATGAAATAATGTTTCAACTGTAAAATTGTCATTCAGTGTAAAAGACTTTAAATTTAAATGTAAAGTTTATTCTTGCCGTGTTCAAGTTGACTGTGTTGATTTTATATTAAGGAGTAAGTCTTACGGTGGCTCAGTGGTTAGCGGTCGCCTCACAGCAAGAAGGTCACAGGTTTGTAGAGTTTGCATGTTCTTCCCGTGTTCATGTGGGTTTCCTCTGGGTGCTCCGGCTTCCCCCACAGTCTGAAGACATGCTGTATAGGTGAATTGAATAAACTAAATTGGCCGTTGTGTATGAGTGTGTATGGTTGTTTACCAGTGCTGGGTTGCAGCTGGGCATCCGCTGTGTAAAACATATGATGGATAAGTTGGCGGTTCATTCCACTGTGGTGACCCCTGATGAATAAAGGGACTAAGCCAAAGGAAAATGAATAAGTGAGTCTTCTTGTGTTTCTTAAGTACCAAAGTAACCTGGATACTTTTCTATGGCGTTTGATCCAGTTCACATACACAGACACAGACACACGCACACACACACACACACACACACACACACACACTAATAGCCATTTTGCAGTCTGTGACCATCTAAAAGTCAAGTATTTCATAATTTCAGGCTACAAAAACACGTCATTCAGTGACATATATAACAAAAACATATTTTGAAACTTTTCAGAATAATAGTGATTAACTTTACTGGTCAAACTCACTGTTTGATATATAACTGACTGATTTTACAGTTCATTAGTAATTCCTAAAATGTTTAAAGAATTAAATTTAAATAAAAGTTCATAGGAAATGATGAATGTATGTATGTATATATATATATATATATATATATATATATATATATATATATATATATATATATATCATTAGTAATTCCTAAAATGTTTAAAGAATTAAATTTAAATAAAAGTTCATAGGAAATGATGAATGTATGTATGTATATATATATATATATATATATATATATATATATATATATATATATATATATATATATATATATATATATATATATATATATATATATATACATATCTTGTTGATTTAAACATTAAATAGTTCTCATGTAGCCTAACTGGTAAACCGTACATTATGAATATTTCATTAGACAGTTAAAAAGAGGAACCACTATATTATTAAATATATTAGCTTTAAACTGGGACATCACCTTTGTTATCGTGCTATTGTCGTTGTAAATACACCATGTGGTAGATATTTTCGGTGAAAAAAAAAGCAATGGATGATGTTCACGGTTTAGTACAAACAAACTCAACCGGATCAAAGTTCAACCTAGTGAAGTAGAGCTCAGAAGAATGTCGAAAATACTTTAAACTGAGTAGCTATCGTCAAAAATAAAGATTTGGACTGTGCTGAAGCGAACCGTCAGTGAATTTCGCGTGAGAAGAATTTTAATGAGCAAACGCAGCCTCTTTTTCGTCCTGAATTGTTTACGTACAGTACCAGCACCGTATGTGGATTTTATATTATGGTGATTTGTGTATTTTGTGTTTTGAAACGTGTTTGTTACAGTCAGCTCGTCACTTGTCTCTAACAAACAGAGCATGACAAATCGTTCCCTTTGATTTTTTTTTGGAAACGCTCCAACAAGCGGTGGTTCACTTTACATTTGTGTAAAATTTTAGAGTTTTGCTGAGCTGAAGATCCTGTTTTGAACATGCTTCGGAGGTTTTCTACGTTTCTTAGACGTTACATCACAACTACATCTAGCAGACATTGCAAACAAGGTAAAGTAGCACAAACCACAGCCTTACACAGAGTTTGTCCTATTTTTCTGTCACTGTATGCAATGTATCTTTCATTATAAATGGACCACTGGTATTGTGTCATTCAAAAGTAATTATACTCTTAATGTTTTACAATATTTGTTTTCCACTGAACAAAGAAATCATTTAGCAGAATGTCCTAGCTTTTACTTGCCATACATTGAAAGTAATACAAGATTTGTTCTGTGAGGGGTCAAAATGACCAACAGTTTTACAGATGCCATCCGTGTGACTTTATGAGCATTATTGTAAATCATGTGAAAAAATAATAATATGACGGAATAGCATTATCAATATTTTTAAAAAGTTTATAATAAATGAATATAGTCAGGAACCAATTAAGACTTTGTGCACCCTGAATTGTAATTTTTAATAGTAAAGTGTTTGTGTTCCCCCCAGACAGCCTGTTTACGATCCATCCAGATGTGAAAGAAGCCTTAGTGCATCACAGGCCAGTTGTGGCTCTGGAAAGCACTATTATCACACATGGGATGCCTTATCCTCACAATCTCAGGTACAGTTGACACATACTGTATATAACATAGACATTTTAAAAGGTTTATTCATGCCAAAATGTAAATTCAGTTATCATTAACTCATTCTCTTGTAGCTCCAAACCCAATTTGTTAATCTTCAGAACAAAAATTAACCGTCGAGGATATTTTTGTTCTTCCAGTCTGTGACGTTTCAGATCATTCATAAAGAGTTCAAAAATACATCCAAATGTAACAATCATTTTTGAGAATTCAAACTTTGAATCCGAACTCTGAATAATATCTCCGTTTCTTCTGTATTTCAGCACAGCAAAAGAGGTCGAGGCTATTGTGAGGGCTGAAGGTTCAATCCCAGCAACCATTGGAATTCTTGAGGGGAGGATTCATGTGGGCCTTTCTTCAGATGAACTGGACTTCCTGGCACAAAGCAAAACAGCACTGAAAGTGTCCAGAAGAGACCTACCATATGTCATCAGCAAGGTCTGTAATTCAATGTTTTTGCATCTATGTTAATATAGAAATTAAAATGATAGTTCATCCCAAAATAAAAATTGACTCATTGTTTTTTACCCTCGTTTGGGTTTAAACATATATGAGTTTGTTTTTTTCTGTTGAACACAAAAGAAGTTATTTTGAAGAAAGCTGGAAATCGCTAACCATTTAGGAAAAACAAATACTCAATCAATGATTACTGGTTTGTTTCTAGCTTTTTTCAATGTTGTTTGTGTTCAGCAGAAGAAAGGAAGTCAAGTGAAGGGTGAATCGTCGTTTTTAGGTGAACTATTAGTCTATTGTAAAAATGTTTGTTGATTATGCAGGGTCTGTCGGGTGGCACCACTGTCTCTGGCACAATGATCGCTGCACACAAGGCTGGGATTCCTGTCTTTGTAACCGGAGGCATTGGAGGAGTGCATAGAGATGGAGAAAACTGCATGTTTACCTCAAAACCTTCCTTATTTTCATGTGAAATAGATTATAGAACATGGCATGACCAGCGGAAGCATTTTTCTGCCACATGATAAAAAGTCATCTCAAAATTCAGACTTTTTTTCTCACAATTTTAAAGTTTACATTTTACTATTCTACATAGAGCTTAAATGCACTGCAAGTAAAGAAAACATATCCAAATAGAAAAACACTGAGGAAACGTCTTCAATTTGACAACATGCATGGATGCAAATTCTCAATATGTAAATACAGGAATGGGCTGCAAATAGCGTAGACCACAATGGAAATGTGTTGGGGGACCCCAAAAAGTGACAAACCGTGCTGCTTCCTGTTTGAAGCCAGCGCTGTTGTCGTAGATCTGAGTTATTGGGGCTAAAACAACAACAAAAAACTGTATGATCAGGATGTTAAAATAAACCAAAAACTCTCTGAAATCTCCAAAACACTGCTGACTCTAAACAGGAATCATCTGGGTTTGTCACTTTTTGGAGCCCCCCAACACATTTCTCTTGTGATTGAACTTCTGTATTTGTATGTGTTGTGAGAATTTGCATGCATGCGTGTTGTCAAATTGATGATGTTTTCTTTGTTTGATAGTGTTTTTTTTTTTTTCATGTGTGTTTTTATTTTTATTTTACTTGCAGTGTATTTGAGCTCTCTCAGCCACTGTATTACACTATTAGATGCAATTTATATGACTTTATTCTTTCCTGCATATGAGAGTTTACATATATTCTGACTTTATTCTTGGAATTGTGAGATAAAATATACAATTCCGAATTCTTAGATGTCAGAGTTTCATGTTGCTAGACATGAACAAACAATTCTGAGAATAAAAGTTTGTGAGACTGAGCACACACTCAAAATTGCAATTAAAAAGTTTCAGCAACCTTTTCTATTCTGTGGTGGAAATAAGCTTCTTTACCAACCTGATATGTTTTTTCTTATAGCTCTGGATGTGAGTGCGGATCTCACAGAACTGGGTCGAACGCCTATCGCGGTTGTGTCTGCTGGGGTGAAATCCATTCTAGATATTGGTCGCACTCTTGAGTATTTGGTAAGTCCTCAAACCATGCCACCATTTTGTATGTTAGTCCCTTAGTCTGCGTAGTCCCTTTATTAATCAGCCACAGCGGAATGAACCGCCAACTTATCCAGCATATGTTTTACGCAGCGGATGCTCTTTCAGCTGCAACCCATCACTGGGAAACACCCATACACACTTATTCATACACATACACTATGGCCAATTTAGCTTACCCAATTCACCTATAGCACATGTCCTTTTGGACTTGTGGGGTAGAGGAGGAAACCCACACGAACACGGGGAGAACATGTAAAATCCACAAAGAAATGCCAACTGACATAGCCGAGGCTTGAACCAGCGACCTTCTTGCTGTGAGCTGACAGCGCTTTGTACATTTTCATGTAAACACGGGGTATTTATGGGTTCAATATGTGTGTCATCTTTATCAAACACTTTTCAAAATAACAGTAGGTCAATGGGTCAGATTTGATTTCACAAATAGCTCAGACCATTGTTCTATTTTGTTGTCTGCATCAAATTAAATTTCCTTTAGTTACCTACATTGGTGAAATAGTGTTGAATCGTCTTTCATTGAGACATATATGGTTGGAAGAAAAATTATTAGCCCTTCTGTGAAATTTGAATTCTTTTTCAAATATTTCCCAAGTGCTGTTTAATGGATGGGTCGTTTCATATTTAATCTTTTGTTTTTAATAACTAGAATAATAAGATACTAATATTCAGTTTAAAGTGCAATTTAAAGGCTACCTACAATAGGTTAAGTATGCTAACTAGGTTAGTTAAATTAAGCAGGAAAGTTTGTTTGCAGTTGTTTGTTTTGTAGCCAATCGAAAAAAAAACTGATTGAGGGTGTATTGATAATATTGATCTTAACAGTTTATATTCCAACCAAACTAAAAGAAATAAGATTTTCTCCAAAAGAAAAAAAAATGGGAAATACTGTAAACATCTGTTAAACATCACTTATTACCAAATATTGCAAATATTAACAAAATAATGTAAAAGAAAAAAAAAAAATCCCAGCAGCTAATCAATGTGTCTTCAACCGTTTAATTTTAAACAACAAACTAATTCGGACCTTCACTTTTTAAAACCTATGAAAGATTATGTTATCATGCTAAATATTATTACATTTTAATTGTTTAACTGTATTTTTTATTTGTCACATGAATAAAGACTATTGCTGCATCCCAATTAGCATACAGTACTGTACTTATACTACATCCTAAATGTATGTACTTTTTTGTGATGAAAAAGTAGAGAAGTTAATGTCCAAACAAATCTTTATATCAGCTCACATTGTTGTTGCAGATGAAACATAACATAGAAAACAGGATTTAAATATTTTCCATTTGGCTAGATATTAATTACTACTCATTCAAACAACTTTACAGACACCTCTCTATTCGATGATTGTCCACCATGTTTGAGTTTGTCTTGAGTTTGTAGTTCCAATCGAATTCACGTCCAACGTGTAATGTATTGTGGGCCATATTAGTTATTCTACACTTCGAATTTTTACCGGAAATAGTACACAACCTTTTGCAAACTCTTCCAAAATACTACGGTTTGGGACACACTAATTTTATTTTCGAAAATACTATTTAGGACGCATAGTATGCGAATTGGGATGCAGCATTTTGGTTTGAAGGACAGTGACTATATTTATATATATATATATATATATATATATATATATATATATATATATATATATATATATATATATATATATATATATATATATATTTACACTACTATGAGAGTGATATTGCGTTTATACAACAGATCAAAGGCATAGTCGTGATTATAAAAAAAAATTGAACACGGAGAGTCTCAAAACCCTATTGTAAGAGGAAATACTTTCTTCCGCCATTCATACACATCTGCAGCTGACATCAGAAAAGCAGAAGCCGTTGCTCATTCACTAACATCACTTTAGAGCTAGTAATTGAATGATTCTCTAATCACTCTATATCTAAAGCAATGACAAAACAGGTGATTTTTAAGATGACATTTTAAGATTATAAGGCTGAACGACATGAAATGCCATCAGTCTACAGAGATTTCCCAGTATTTCTCTGTTGCAATAGGGAGATCACAATATTACTATGGTATAAATACAGCACTACAACATACTAAAGAGAGAGATCAACTTAGAAAGTCATTTACCTGTTTAGTAATGATTTTATTAGCTGTAGTTTGAAATTATGCTGTTTTTCCTCTTAGGGCTTATTATGTGGTTTCTGTCGCCATCTTGTGGATTAACAACATCCACCGTCTTTGCTCAAAGACAGGCTAATGGCCGCCAGGGGCTGTCTCTCAGAAATTCTAAATATTTTAAATAGGCACTATGCTTATAAATAAACTGCTTAGCTGCAATCTAAACAACTACATTCTCAACTAAAAAAAGCCTCAAAAGTACATTATGTTGTCCAACAGCAGCAATATTTGTCAAACTCTAGAGTCTCCTCTGCTTGTCACTGTATGTGGGTGGAGTAATACACAAGGGTGAAGGGTTAAGAGGCTGGATGGGTACTTTTACTGGCAGAATTCTGCATGGCTATAAGCCAATTAGATTCAAGAACTAGACAGAACTGTTGTATAAATAAATATATATAGAGTTGAAATCATAATTTTTAGCCCCCCTTTACATTTTTTTTTATTTTTTTAAATATTTCCAAAATGATGCAAGGAAATTTTCACAGTGTGTCTGATAATATTTTTTCTTCTGGAGAAAGGAAGAATTATTTGTTTCATTTCGGCTAGAATAAAAGCAGTTTTTAATTTTTTAAAATACATTTTAAGGTAAAAAAATTATTAGCCCCCTTAAGCTATATTTATATAACCATCGTTATACAATGACTTGCCTAATTACCCTAACCTGCCTAGTTAACCTAATTAACCTAGTTAAGCCTTTAAATGTCAATTTAAGCTGTATAGAAGTCACTTGAAAAACATCTAGCCAAATATTATTTACTGTCATGATGGCAAAGATCAAATAAATCAGTTATTAGAAATGAGTTATTAAAACTATTATGTTTAGAAAAGTGTTGAGAAAATCTTCTCTCCGTTAAACTCTGTTAAATTGGGGGAAAAAAAATAAACAGGGGGGCTAATAATTCTTACTTCAACTATATATAAATGAATATTGTCCCTCTTAAATTAAATTTGAATGGTTGTCTTCTGTAAATCATGCAAAAATATATGATAAACATAAACAATTAAGCAAGACATTTGCTAATGTAAAGTATGGAAAAAACAAACAAACAAACCCTTTTTACACTTTTAATGTTTTGATGCTTGAAAACCTCTTTTCGTCTTTGACCCATACACTTGCATTCTAATTCAAACATCAATGCTTAATTTACAGGAAACCCAGGGTGTGTGTGTGGCCACATATGGAGATTCAAAAAGCTTCCCGGCTTTCTTCTCCCGTCAAAGTGGATTTACTTCTCCTTACAATATCTCCAGTCCTCAAGAAGCAGCAGATCTTATTGGCAAGTCTTAAGTGTTTAAGCTTTTACCGCACATGCATTTGGGTAAATGTCAATAATACACATTTACTGAAAGCCGTAGTGATTGTAATTGAAATGGCATTCAGAGATAAAGTTTCTCTAACACAAACCCTCATAATGCTTAGTCATTCATGAAGGGCTCTTTACTCCCTCTTTCCTTAACAGCAAGCACATTTTCTCTGGGACTGAAGAGTGGTCTTCTTTTGGCCGTGCCGATCCCAGAGGAACATGCAGCCACGGGACAACAGATAGAAGATGCCATACAAACATCAGTGACTGAGGCCAGGTTGGGAAATATAGGGTTAATATGCTACATATAATGAGAAACACTAAAAAATACTATTTTCTTTGCATATGTGAAGCTCAAAAGGAGTAACAGGAAGAGATGTCACTCCTTTTATCCTTCAGAGGGTCAGTGAACTGACTAAAGGGAAGTCTTTGCAAGCCAGTATCCTTTTAAAGTCCATGTAAAACAGGTTGCTGAGACTTTTATTTCAGTATGTTGATGTACTTCTAACTGAAATGGATTTTGGAGTAGGGGGTGGGGCTTTCGATTTATGTACCACTCACTCAGACCGAACTAACGGTATGGGGGGTTGTGGTTAAGAATATTGTGGCTGAAGTATGTCAACAGACAAGGACAACTACCAGAAGCAAATAGTCAGAGTAGATAATATGGTTAATATTACCCAAAAACTGCCAGTAGGTGGCGACAAGTCTCTTTCCTGAAGCGATAGTTCACTTAAAAATAACAATTTTGTTATTAATTACTTAATCTCATGTAATTTCAAACCTTCAGAAGACAAATTAAGATAGTTTAGATATCCTCCATAGACAACAGTAGTCCAGACTCGTTTAAAGCCCAGAAAGTTGCCAAATAAACATCATTAGAACATACCATGTGTCTTAAGTAGTTAAATCAAAATATTATGAAGCTACGAGAATATGTCTGTGCACAAAAATAATTATTTTATTCAACAGTTATTTCTCTCAGACCATTTGCAGATATATATCTTAATAGTTTAAGATTATTAACTTAATTTGGTTTCTGAAAATGATCGAAGTTAATTAAGACTTATTTATAATTAAGAATTAGAATTTTTGGGTGAAGTATCCCTGTAAACAGTGATTCACTGAATCATTCATTCAAATGATTCATTTAAAATGGTAGATATTGTTAGAAGGCAACACAGTGGCGCAGTAGGTAGTGCTTTCGCCTCACAGCAAGAAGGTCGCTGGTTCGAGCCTCGGCTGGGTCAGTTGGAATTTCTGTGTGGAGTTTGCATGTTCTCCTTGCGTTCACGTGGGTTTCCTCCGCGTGCTCCGGTTTCCCCCACAGGTGAATTGGGAAGGCTATACTGTCCGTAGTGTATGAGTGTGAGTGAGTGTGTATGGATGTTTCCCAGAGATGGGTTGTGGATGGAAGGGCATAAAACATGTGTAAAACATGTGCTGGATAAATTGGCGGTTCATTCCGCTGTGGCGACCTGGATTAATAAAGGGACTAAGCCAAAGAGAAAATGAATGAATTAATATTTTTAGAAACAAAACCAGTTACTGTATTGATGATCAAAAATGAATTAATTCAGAAATGAAACATAGCAGTGTTGCTCTGGGATACACAAAAGTTTTGTTCCTATTAAAAATGGAACAATTTTTATTGGTGCAACAATATTGTTTGGTACAATATATTGTTTCTGTACAATGTAACTGTTGTATAAAAGCAAAACAGTCATGCTTGTACATCTATACATAAAACAATACTCCTGTTGTTCAATTTGGCAAACCTATTACACATCTTAAAAAAAAAGATTACATAAATTATAGGGTCAGTCTAACAGGCTTCATCACACAGTGAATACTTTTGGACTCTTAATAGACTGGCGAGACATTTGAAAATCGTTATTAAAATAATATATACAATATTAAAGTACAGTAGAAGATAAATATCAGACATCCCTAGACCAAGCTTATTGAACCAATATACCTGTGTGCTTTATATTATTATTTTGTAATGTTTGTTTTGGTTTAATGTGCCCTAATCAAAGAGAAATGGTTCATATGTACCAGTTTAATTGTGTGGTCATAGTGTAAAGTGTGGTGTGCACCATATGTTTTGTGTAATTTTCCTGAACATTTATTTTTAGATATAGCACTCATCCGTAACAATGCCAGAGTGGGCAGTCAGATTGCATGTGCTCTTTCTAAACGCAATGAAAACAAAGGAGGCCATTTTAGAGGCAATATTAAGACCCAAAAAGCAATGGATCAAAAAATGGAATCCAAAACTGTAAGTGACACAGTAAACATATCTTGTTCTAATGTTTAATAATGATCTGTCTAAAGCAGGGGTTGCAAAACTTTTTTTGTATAAAGTGCCAGATATCATTGAGAGCCATGGGCCGAAGGTAAATATACCAAACTATATTACATTAAATTACATTAATTGCCATGGGTAATTTCCTAATTTATTAGAAAACACTTTTAATCATATTAACTAATGTATAACATTTAAAATGATTACTTATTGCATTAAAAGCATAATCAATCACATTTATAACACAGTGGAGTTCAATGTTGAATACACTAGTTAAGCAGAATCTGCTTTTACCTTGATTTGTCCTCTATCCGTTGGGCGACAATATGTACATTTTTAACTAAATCTGATTAATTTACACTTTTAACTGACACTGTTAATTTCAGTTAACAATAACAATAAACAATAAACCAAAAGGTTACGTTAGATTTGAAATGACAATCTCTAAACCATCCCTATTATTCTTCCGCTCTTCTCAGATGGGATGGCGGGCCAAATCAAAGGTTACCATGGGCCAACTTTGGCCTGCGAGCCCTAGTTTGGGCATCTCTGGTCTAAAGACTAATGCAAAATAAATCAATGTTTTTAGTTATGATTGTTAACAAAAAAAGCTGAAATTTCAAAGCTGAATTTAAAAAATAAATAAATAAATGTATATATTTTTTACTTGAACAATAAGTTTTTTAATGTTTAGTAGTATTTTAAAGAAGATTCAAACAAAGATTCATTTCTACAATGAATTCAAAAGTCTACAGCTAACGGCACCCTGAGAGTCAAAAAACAAGCATATACAGTCAAGACGTACTATACTAATATATAATATTAATAACTATAATAATAATATGCATGCTTTCTTACATTAAAGTGAACTCTGGTGTTGTGAAACAAACAGCGTGTTAAAGAAAATTAATTACAGCATTTATAACACTGCCTCAGCAAACGTGAAAAAGCTTCTTGATGCTAGACTAAGAATAGTTGTGAGTATATAACACATTCATTTCCACCAGATTGTTATCGGTGGAATAAACGTTGATTTCATCGCTAAAGGAACAACAAAGAAATTGCTGGTAAGTCTTAGTGCAACCTGTAGGAGCTTAAGATACTTTGTTTTTTAAATGACATTATTGATTGTTCAATATTCAGTTTGGTCAAACAAACCCAGGAAGCGTGTGCCAGTCTTTTGGAGGAGTGGGCAGGAATATTGCTGGTATTTAATGAGCCATTTATACTGTTATTACTTAATCTATACAATTATTTGACTTTGGCTGTATTTCCTGTGTAGACTGTTTAAGCCGATTAGGACACAAACCCCTCTTCATCTCTGCCATCGGCAAAGACTCTCATAGTGATGCTGTGTTAAACTACTGTAAACATATGGTGAGTTTACTCTTATTTTCTAGATTTTATTACCCTGTAGCAACATTGAACTTGTAGCTACAGGTTTTGTTTTTGGGTCTATTCTTATCAGGATACAAGTGCGGTTGCCAGATTGCAGGACCAAAGGACGGCCACCTATTGTGCAGTCATAACTGAGTCTGGAGAGTTGAGCCTGGGACTGGGCGACATGGACATTCATCAGCAAATACAAGAGCAGTATGTACGTGTTGACCTGAATCTTTCGCATAAGAGTGGACGCAGACATTGAAACCATATTGGCTTTATTCACTTGCATTGACTTTTAGCCATAAACTAGGATTTTCTTATGCTGTTTTTGTTTTTATGCATGATTGTAAACACATTTTAACAAAGCATTTTATTTTTCTAGAAATCACTTGGTCAGTGTTTTGCATCCTTACTAAATTAAAGTAAAAGTTTGTTTAAACACTTACTTAACCTATATTTTTAATAGTAATGTAAAATATTACAATATAAAATTAAATTACAATGCTTTGTGGCTTTTAATACAGTTGTGTATGCTAGTTCACATCTAAATTTGGACCTATTTAAAACGCTTTTAAAACAAAATACAGTCCTTTTTTTCCTAGGTAAACAGAGCAAACAATAGTGATGACTCATCCTGCACTCACTTATTTTTTGCCCAATCAGATGCTCTCTATGAGAATGCCCTGCCCCCTAATAACACTTGCAGCCAATTACCAACTTTACCCAGCTTACACTGGGTTCTGAATTCATGAAATCAGCCCAATCTTAGCATATAATGTTTCTAGCGCTGGGCAGTGATTATTCATGATTAATCATCCAAATTAAAAGTTTGTTTTTATATTATATGTGTGTGATTACGTATAAATAAATAGACACATAAAAACAAAACTGTACAAACTACATAGATATTTATAAATGATTTGTATTAAAACAGACCTATTATGCAAAAATCCCTTTTATAAGGGGTTTAAACGTAGTTGTGTAGCAGCAATGTGTAAGTATAGCCAGCCTCTAGTGGTAACAATTAATTCATTCTATTTTTTATAATCACACTTGATAAAAACAGTCTGCAGAAACACTTTGATTGAAATTCTCTCTTCGTACATGTCGTTAGAAGGGGAAAGTCTCGCCGTTAGTGACTCTCACTTAGGCACAGGAGTTTGTAGCTATGCCTTCTGGCTGGAAGCACAATCTCATTTGAATTTAAATTGACAGTCACCAAAACGGCACAATTTGCATCAAAGACTGAAAGGGGTAGTTTCAAAATGTTATAAAAAATTATCTGTGAGGTATTTTGAGCTGAAACTTCACATACACACTCCAGGAACATCAGAGAGTTAACTTCCCTATATTTTATCTTTTAAAAAGGGACATAATAGACCCCCTTTAAATATAAATGTTATACCTCTAAAGATAAATAAAGATATGTGCAGGCATGTGTGCATTTGTATAGATACTTAATAAATGCACACATTACAGTCCACACATTATATTACGTGAACACAGCATTTTATTTTGAATGCGATTAATCATGATTTAGGGTGACACGGTGGTGCAGTGGGTAGCACGATCTCCTCACAACAACACGTTCGAGCCCCAGCTGGGTCAGTTGGCATTTCTGTGTGGAGTTTGCATGTTCTCCTCATTTACTCCGGGATCTCCGGTTTCCCCCACAGTCCAAAGACATGCTCTATAGGTGAATTGAATAACTAAATTGGCCGTAGTGTATGTGTGGGAATGCAAGAGTGTATGGGTGTTTCCCAGTGTTGGGTTGCGGCTGGAAGGGCATCCGCAACATAAAACATACAGTTGAAGTCAGAATTATTAGCCCGCTTTTGATTTTTTTTCTTTTTTAAATATTTCCCAAATTATTTTCAACAGAGCAAGGAAACTTTCACAGTATGTCTCATAATATTTTTTCTTCTGGAGAAAGTCTTATTTGTTTTATTTTAGCTAGAATAAAAGCAGTAAATTTTTTTAAACCATTATAAGGTCAATATTCTTAGCCCCTTTAAGCTATATATTTTTTCGGTTGTCTACAGAACAAACCATCGCTATACAATAACTTGCCTAATTACCCTAACTTGCCTAGTGAACCAAAATAACCTAGTTAAGCCTTTAAATGTCACTTTAAGCTGTATAGAAGAGTCTTGAAAAATATCTAGTCAAATATTATTTACTGTCATCATGGCAAATATAAAATAAATCAGTTATTAGAAATGAGTTATTAAAACTATTACGTTTAGAAATGGGCTGAAAAAATCTCTCTGTTAAACAGAAATTGGGGAAAAAATAAACAGAGGGGAATAATTCAGAGGGGCTAATAATTCTGACTTCAACTGTATATGTTGGAAAAGTTGTCGGTTCATTCCGTTGTGGTGACCCCTGATTAATAAAGGGACTATGCCAAAAAGAAAATAAATGAATAACCACGATTTATCCAGCATGTTAAAGTCCCTACATAAATAATGTTTGTGATTTTAAGAAAACGTAACATAAACAACGGCCAAAGCTTAACGGCATAAGAAAATCAGCAAAACAATCCAAAATGATGCAAGTTTGCCAGCCCGACTGCATATTAAATAAATAACCAAACAAACCTAAAGCAGTTTGGGACTCCCCACTCAAGACTAAAGTCAAAAATTAAATACAAAGGAGAACACAACAACAGAGCCATCAAAGACTGTGGTTGGCATGGAGGAATGAGCGAGAACGAGAGAAACGCTTACTTCCGAAGCCTTTAGAAGCCTGCCGTCGCCAAATCAACCAATAGAAATCTGAAAAGGTAAAATACAAAACAATATCAATTGAAAGTAATAATTATAAGCAGTAGTGAACTCCACACCCAAAATGGTGACTGTTGAAACGGAACATAAATAAATGAAACACCACCCATCACCAGTGGTGTAGTCCTAAAAAAAAGGTGGTGTACTATTACCCACCCAACCCGCTCATGCTGTATTATAATTTTACCTGAACGTTTCAGTGTGACATCATTCAGTTGACTTTAAAAAATAAATTAAGATGAGAGTTAAAAAACATTTGGTATACAGTTAAAGGGGATGCGAATACAAGTAAATTAGGGAAGTCTAAAAGCAAGAAGTCAGCAAAACAGGTGAGTATACTGAGGGTATATGCAATTATTGATCCTCAGAAGTCGTAATATCCAAATAGCTAGTGGAAAAAAGTAGTCATACTGAGTATACGTGCGTATAGCCCAGACTACACCACTGCCCATCTCCATATAATAATACATGACATTGCATCAGCCAGCACATGTTTTTTATTTCCAAGTTAAAAGCTTGGACAACAAAGCCTATCTCATCAGACACTGGTGAGAATTATGCATTTTATGGATAAAGATGAGAAGGTTGTGATCGGTGTAGATAGTAATTTGATAGGATGAACATTTTGTCATTGTTGTATTATTATCTGCAGGTGTCTCAGTTTGAAGATCAGCTATCATCAGCATCTCTTGTAGTTCTTGATGGAAACATTCCAGTTTCAACCATCGATTACGTGTGCCGTATCGCCAAGAAATACGCAGTGCCTGGTAAACATCATATATCTCATACCATTTCAAAGTGTTTAGTCAGTTGTTACGTGCGTGTCTCTGTCTTTCTCTGCAGTGTGGTTTGAGCCCACGGATGCAGATAAGGCCTGTAAGCCCTTCCTGTCAGAGAGCTGGAAAGCGCTGGCCTTCACCTCCCCCAATCTGACGGAGCTCTGCACCATGAATCACACACTCGGTCTGCCCACTCCTGCAGGTACTGGACTTTGCGACTGACTAAAATAAGCAAATGTTGACTCTTGCATGGGAAGAGTGGAGCTGTTTGAATGGTAGTCATAGGGTGATTTTTATTTTAGAGCTGCCCCGATCGCTAGAGGATGTTTTGGGTTGTGTATTGGCTCTCTCTCGCCCCCTGCTGGAGCATCTGCATTGTGTCGTGGTCACTTTAGGTTCGCTGGGTGTGCTGGTGTGTGGAGAACATGAAGCCGGGACTGTAATTTGCAGCCACGAAAGCAAAAAAGGGTATGATGGATTTATTGTTTTCAAATTATTACTGTAAATGATTAAAGTAGCATATTTTTCTGCTTATCATTTTAAAGTACTTTGAAAGAATAAGAGTGAGTGTGTTTGCTTATGCTGATATATGTTAAGTGCTGATTTTTCCAAATTAATAATAATAATATTAGAAAGAAAATAAAACTGCATTATTTAAAATTTATAAAGTCATTTAAATTTGATTTATATGTTATATTTCTTGTCCTGTCACATTTCCAGACTTTTTTCTTTATGTAGAAATATTTTAATAAGAGAGATCAGGTTTTTTTTTTAATTGAACCCATCTGTTTGCATTAAAGAGATAGTTTACGTAAAATTAAAAATGACCTCATTTACTCTCCCTCATGTGGTTTTAAACCTATGATTTATTTTTTCTTTTATTGCACACAAAAGAAGATATTTTGAAGAATGCTGGTTGTGGGCACCCATCAAATTCCATTGTAGGAAAACAAAATACTATGGAAGTCAATGGCTGCCAGCGTTTTTTCCAAAATATATTCTTTTGTGTTCAACAGAAGAAAGAAACCTTTTTTAAAAGTGAAAGGTTGAGCAAATGATGACAGAATTTTCCGTTTTGAGTGAACTTTCCCTTTAATTCAACTTAATTTTTAAATGATCTTGTTTAATAGTGGAATTAGTGCAGAAAACTACATTACCCATGATGCTATGCAGAACATTTCACCAATCAGAGAGTTTGGTGCAAGTACCAAGGTGATCCAAAAGAAATCTGTAATGGTGCGTTCACACCAGACACGGATGAAGCGTCAAGCGCGAATGATTTACATGTTAAGTTAATGCAAAAATGCAGCGAATGATGTGATTTGCGCAAATTAATCAGCGTGATTGAAGGGTTATACATGATTCACTTCAGTTGGAAAATCTGAATTTTAGCAGACATTCGCTCCACATTAACCAATCAGGAGCTTGCTCTTGTAGGGGAGTGATTGTGATATAGTGCCTGCAATTGGTGTCCTGAGGGGAAATCCTCCAGCTGACACCAGACAACACCTCATCAAACTGGGCTCGGCTCAGTCAGAAGCACTTAGAAGTTTATTAACTCAAAAAGCTGGATGCCCCTCTGAAAAGATCAAGTGATCTCAGACACGGTGCCAAATGAATCTAAGCTGTTTTTCAGCATTCCTAAAGCACATAAAGCACAGCTACTCTCAATGAAATCCATGTTAGCTATTTAGCAATGAAATTAGAGTCACCAGGCAGACAGAAGCCCTGCCCATGATGCTAATCTGTCTCTGTTGTGAAGCGAATTTCACGCTTGAATGGCAGGAGTGAACTCAAAATGTTCACGCATCTATTTACGTGCGGTAGTGCGATTTATTCACACATGCCACGTCTGGTGTGAACACAGCATAACTCCTCTCACTCCTGTGATACAATACAAATTTGACACTCTCAAAATACTTAAAGGGATAGTTCACGCAAAAATGAAAAATCTGTCATCATTTAATCACCCTTTACTTGTTTCAAACCTGTTTCCTTCTTCTGTTAAACACTAAAGAAGATATTTTGAAGAAAGCTGGAAACCTGTAACCATTGACTTCCATATTATTTTTTTTCTGCTATGGAAGTCAATGGTTACAGGGTTTCAGCTTTCTTCAAAATATCTTCTCTAGTGTTCAACGGAAAAAAAGAAACTCATAAAGGCGTGGAACCACCTGGGCGTGAGTAAATAGTGAGTAAATTTTTATTTTGGGTGAACTATTCTTTTAAATATTTGAAGGTCCTATGTATTAAATATATATATATATATATATATATATATATATATATATATACAAGAAATAAATTTTTAAAACTGTATAATTGGATAATTAAAAAATGTATACTTATTGTATACAAGGCAAAAATGTACACTTATTTAATATGTACATTTTCTTTTGTAAACTTGTTTTTGATCATTTATATATTTGATAATTTATTTAAAGTAACGTCACCTATATATGACTCTTTTTAAAAAGCTTATGGAAAAATAAGCAATGATTCAAACTTAACTGAAATTGGTTTAACTAACTACTGAAAATCCAATAGTGTCATTATTCACCTCAATAATATTCAAATATTAAACATTTTTTGACATTTTTTTTCCACACCAGAAGTCTCGTCTGTGTGCTGTTCATTATCCAGCGCTGACTGTGAGTTCTGAAGAAACAGTAAATGTATCAGGAGCAGGTGACAGGTATGTTTAAAGGTTCTTGGAAAATTGAAACAAAGATTTCTTGGATATTAGTATCAGTGTTGTTAGTTTTAAGGATATCTATAATTAAGTATTTTCCAAAACAGTGACAAAATTCAGTTTAGAAGATATAAAACTGATATAAATATCCAAAAGTTGCAGTTTGTCAAATCAGGGGTGCCCAAACTTTTTCGTACGAAGGGTTAAAACCAAATACCATTGATAGCCGTGGGTCGAAGATAAATATACCATTTACTATTTTACATTGAAGTTGCCATGGGTAATTTCCTAATTTATTTCATAATATTAAAAAATAAATAGAAAACATTACTTTGAATCGTATTAACTGATGCAGTGGAACTTTTTTTAATTATAACTTATTGCAATTGAAAACATAAACAATCACATTTATAACACAGTGGAGTTCAATGCTGAATACACTAGTCAAGCAGAAGCTGCCTTTGCCTTAATTCGCTCACCAAAGTCTCTTGCATTGTCATCTATGTGTTGTATGTACATTTTCAACTAAATCTGATTAATTTACACCATTTAAATTGAAACATTTAATTTCAGATTATTATTTGGTAGATTAAAACTAAAACAAACAAATAAAGATTACATTAAATTTTAAATGACAATTTTTAAACCATTCTTAGATGGAATGGCGAGCCAATGGATCAACAATTGTTTTTACATCACCTCAATCCTGACCAATTAAATGCTCTCTAGTATCTGACATGCCCCGCCCTTTTTAAGACTCTTCTCATTTGATGCACTTGAGCTCAGTCACTCTCACTGGCAGAGCTGTGATAAAATCTAAAAGCTATTGGCTGTTTTTACACTGTCCCAGCCTCTCTTCATGTTTCAGTTGAGATTTTGTCAAACAATGAACAAAAAAATGCACATTTCAAAGCACTTCATGGGAACTTTTCACTTGAACCTAATTTAAATTCAGCAGACAGAAGCATATCACATTAATCTCTCTTTATCTCTTTACGTAGTTTTGCTGGAGCAATGATGGTTGGGATCCTGCAAGGTCTGCACACGCACAGCTGTGTCCAGATGGGACTCCTGGCCGCCCGCAGGTCTTTGTTGTCATCGCATCCAATAGATCCATCGCTGACGGCACATGCCATCCGTCCAGAGAAGTCTCCTTTTCCACAGTGGTCAAAGCCTGCATTTATGTGGATGGAGGATTGAAATACGGTCTGAAAGAGAGCAGGCTTTACATGTAGGTGCTGCATTTGTGTGGGTTTAAATGCAAAACAACTTAAGCTGAACGTTAATTGGAGTTTAAATTAATGGATGTAAACCTCTATTTAGTCTATTACCTTATATCTTCTATTGTCTGTGGACAGAAATATGAAAATTCTACCTCATAATAATGGTGAAATATTATGGGCTTTTTACAGTATTATTATTACATATACACATACATAAAGTACGTGGGTGCTTTTTTACTGATTTTTAATTATGTAAAAAATGTTTGTGGATTGCAGATTACATTTGGGGAATAAAAGATGAAATGGTTTTATCATTTAAAATGTAGTGTTTTTTGTTTAATTTGTTTGGAAAAATAGCATCACTTAAAATATACAATATTTTCAAAATGTGTTTTATGAACAAGTTTGAGGTCTTTGGTTATTATTTTGTATAGTTTAATAGTTCTATACTAAATGGTGATTACATTAAATCTACAAATAAATTACTATTTAAATTGAACTTCAAACAAATGTTATTTTAGTATCATTGAGATGAGATCACTGTAGGCTTTATTAATATTTGACCTAGATTTTGTTGTTTAACTTTTTGCCAATGTTTTAGTTTGTATTTTTTGTATTAGTTTTCTTAAATATGTCTACACAGTTTTTATTCATGTTTATTTTATTTTATTTATTTTTATTACATCTAGTTTAGGCAAATAGATGTAATGAAATTAGATTCATGTTTTTTTTTTTTTTTTATTTGTGATTTTTTTTTTTTCAAGTTTTAACAAACCATTTTGGACAGTCGAGGTTGTATTTTTTCCATAATATCCGCTTACCGCTGAAATAAATGAACAAACAAGTTAAATTCAAATAAAAAACACAGAGAAAAGAAAAAAACCTTTACAGTATTGTATACATTTGTAATTAGACAATATCAATTGTAAAAATAATTCAAATAAATTAATACCTACATGATAATACAAATCAATAATCTAACATGTTTATAGTGGTCTTCTACATACTTCTGGAGTCAGACAATATTAGTGATCACATTTAAACCTGTTCAAACAAATTTCCTTAGTTAAAGGAGAGAGTCTTCATTAGGCATGGGACGATAACCGTTTTCAAGATTTACCGCTGTATGGAAAAGTCAAGGTTTTAAAACCGCCAAAATCCTATTTTTAAGACAACAGTATCTTCAATAGAACAGATATCTAAAGATGCCATTTTAAAAATGTGTTTTTGAAACTAATGAAGACAGCAGAAGTCACTGATTCATTTGAATTATTTAGCCTGACATGTTTACTGCTCCAAAATATTATAAATGTTTCTCAAAATAGGAGAAAAAAGTAGTTTGTTTTTTACCCAGACATTTAAAAATAATATATTTTAGAGCAGTAATCACACTAGCATGAAACCGGCATATTTTTTATTGAAGGTTATCATACCATCAGAATCCTATACCGGCCCATGCCTAATCTTTTCAAAGTATGTGATCATAGGTTGTCATGTCTCATAAAAGTTTTGAACAAATCCCTTCATGAAATATTACATTTTCTTTAATTTCCAATATAAAACCAGATCGCACATCCATCTGCCGATTTCCACTCAAGTAATATTCTTCATCTCGCTAATAAAGTAGCAAAGGCAATAACATTTTTCCCTTTAAATGTTAATGATGTTTTGTGTTCAGGTACACCAAATAAAGCTGTTTCCACATTAGGTTTTATATCTAGATTGAAATTAAATGTTTTAAATATATGTCAAATATTCACTCAACTTTTGACAAGCCCAGAACATACAGTGCTCAGCAGCATATATGAGTACACCCCTCACAAATCTGTCTTTTAAATTCATATTTTTAATAGGAAGCTATAAAATATAATATTTTATATACAGTGTATCTGTAAAGTATTCATATAGCTCTTCACTTTATCCACATTTTTATGTTACAGCCTTATTCCAAAATGGATTAAATTCATTTATTTCCTCAAAATTCTACACACAATACCCCATAATGACAATGTGAAGAAAACAAAAGATATTTTGAAATTGTTGCAAATTTATTAAAAAACAAAACAAAAAAACCCTGAAAAATCACATGTACATCAGTATTCACAGCCTTTACTCAATATTTGTTGATGCACCTTTGGCAGCAATTACAGCCTCAAGTCTTTTTGAATATGATGCCACAAGCTTGCCACACCTGTCTTTGGGAATTTTTGTCCATTCCTCTTTGCAGTTCCTCTCAAGCTCTATCAGGTTGAATAGGAAGCGATGGTGTAGAGCCATTTTCAGATCTCTCCAGAGATGTTCAACAGGATTTAGATCTGGGCTCTGGCTGGGCCACTCAAGGACATTCATCGAGTTGTTGTATAGCCACTCCATTGATATTTTGGCTGCATGCTTTGGGTCATTGTCTTGCTGGAAGATGAACCCTCGCCCCAGTCTGAGGTCAAGAGCACGCTGAAGCAGGTTTTCATTCAGGATGTCTCTGTTAATTGCTGCATTCATCTTTCCCTCTATCCTGACTAGTCTTCCAGTTCCTGCTGCTGAAAAACATCCCCACAGCGTGATGGTGCCACCACCGTGCTTCACTGTAGGGATGGTATTAGCCTGGTGATGAGCGGTGCCTGGTTTTCTCCAAATGTAACGCCTGGCATTCACTCCAAAGGGTTCAATTTTAGTCTCGTCAGACCAGAGAATTTTGTTTCTTATTCTTTGTATTCTCATTTTCAAAATAGGATGTACTCAATTATGCTGAGCACTGTATGGAAAACATCTGCCTTGTCTCTTTTACACCAATCACCAGTGGTGGAAAGAGTACTGAAAAATCATACTCAAGCAAAAGTACCATTACTTGCCTAAAAATGTAGTGCAAGTACAGTAAAAAGTATTGGTTGTAAATATTACTCAAGGTATGAGTAAAAAGTTGTCCTTTCAAAAGTACTCAAGAGTAGTGAGTAGTGAGTATTATGCTGTTAAAAACTGATGCGTTTACATGTTATTTGTGGATGTGTGTAAACGTAACATTCTGTAATGTATCTAGTTATTGCCCAGCAGGCACACAACGCCATAAGACATTACTATTAGGTTAGTTTTAGGTTTTGACGCCTGATGGCCAAAATTCAACGTCTAGCCAGTGTCTAAGGACAGTGTTATTTTGATTTTCAATAATGACGTAAAATGACGTTGATATTTGGCCACAATGTCAGCATGTCTCCAGTTTTAACACTTTGGACCACGATTAAAGGGTGAAGCGCTAATTTGACCCCAGAATATCAGAAACCATTTTAAAGAAAGTAATCTAGTAGTTTTGCAGCTTGGGACAAAATGCAAACATATGACTAAGGTCACATGGTGAAAGTTTACATTTATCACACATATCTGAAACAATTGGATATAGGCTATACATATATGTGTATATATATATATATTTTATCCTTTTTTCTCAAATCCTTTTTTTTATGCTTTTAATGAAAAATATTTAATGAGTAATGGATTGATAACATATTATTAGTATGTAAAGTTGCCTGTTGCCTACTTCTCAATGGGAAAATATATCTATTTAAGCTGCCCCTTGTGGCAACTCCAGTACATCGATGAGTTGCTATCATACTTCTAACAAAAATAAACTCCATCTCCCACAATGCATTTTGCATCTTGCGCAAGCTCAGTGAGAGGCGACTGTTACTGTATTCCCTCCTCATTTCAATGTAAGATGGTGGTAAGAATCTGCTACCTAAATAAACAGTAAAACTGAGTAGGAAAACATCTAATCAATACTGAACATCTGAGCTGTGGAATAGTGCTCAATCCAATTTATAAAACGGGTAAGCCTGATCAGTTGAGAGGCAGAAACCCCCGCCTAAACTTGAGTGGAATCCCTGCAATACAGGACCAGCTAGTAGAAGTGAGTACCCTGCAAAACAACAGCTTTAATCGCGATCAGTGCACCCGAATATAGTTACTTCAGCGGTAATAGGTGTGTGTTCATGTGTGAAATCAGACTAACTCCATGGTTAATACGTAAAACTTAGGGTTTAAGTAAAGGGTAAAGTTAAAGGTGGACAGGCGGCGGTTCCTCCTCTAGTCGCCGGGCCGATCAGTTAGGAGAGCTGCAGGCTTTAGTTGAGTGTAGGCCGCAAAATTAAAACGTCCTGAAAACACTCGTTGTTGACAAAATGTGTGTGAGGAAAGTCGATTTTGTTATCTCACACGCTTTTAAAATTATTTACGTCATTAGGTTTGTGTGTTGTTGCTTGTGGACCAGTGAAACCAGTGTTTTATGCGTTGTGTTATGTGCCGCACGTCAACTGAAGTCTGTCCCGGCTGTGGGAGACTCCTGACCGGCTTTCAGCGCCACTGACGCGCCGCTAGACATGACTGATGTGAGATGTCAATAATTGGGATTTTCGTATCGATGCATAGATATTAAAACAAGCATTTTATCAGCTGTTTGTTTAATTAACGGTATTTTGAAGTAGAAATGGGCTCCACGGAGGACTACGAATATAAACAATTATTCTGACACAATGCGAGAGATTGGAGTGAATGTTTAATATACGATTTCGCTGAAAACAAAATTCAAACACATGATTAAATGTAAGCTAAGATGTTTCTAAAACAATACAACATTTTGTCCATGAGTGGCTTTTGCGATACAATAGCCACTCATGGACAAAATAGAGACTGAATAAAGCTTTTGTGTTTTGTTCTGAATGTAAAATTGCGTTTGTGTTGCGTGTAGAAAACTTTTACTGTAGTTTATGCAGTTTTATCTGTACGTTACATTAGTTCAGTGTGGATCTAATGTGACCCAGTGGTTCTATTCTGCAAACTCCATACATCAGCATGTTTATAGACAACTGAGCCGACTTGCTATAACGTGAGTAACGTAAAACAGTTAAAGGTTCACTCATCCTCAGGCCTTCCGAGATGCAGGTGACTTTTTGTTTTCCTCAGTAGAATGATTTGAAACTGTGGGTCTTGGTGGTTTAGATAATGCAAGTCAATGGTTACTGAGAGTCAAACATTCATATACAGCAAAAAAAACAAATGTAGCATCTGGTGGTTCCCAAATGTGAGTTTTAGGACTTATGAAGTGAGATAACTATTCTGTGCAAGAAATTGAACATTATTTACAAAACTATTTGTTGCCTTAATTCCACAGCCCCGGGAAACTAGGCATGGGATGATAACCGTTTCAAGGTATACCGCAGTTTGGAAAAGTCAAGGTTTTAAAACCGCCGAAATTTTCTGCTATACCGTTCCTACAGTTTGTGTAAGATTTTTTAATGCAAATATGACTTTTAAATTGTAAATAAATCAATGTATTGTGTTTAAAGGCAAAAAAAAAAAAAAACAGACATTTAAAAAGAACATATTTTAGAGCAGTTAACCACAACACACTGAAACCGTGATTTTTTTTATCCAAGGTTATCATACCGTCAGAATCTTATACCGGCCCATGCCTACAGGAAACAGACCTGAATGTATTCGTGAATTTATTCCCATCCCTTTAATCTGATGTGTGTTAGCTTGATGTTTTGTGTTTCTATGAGCTAACTGCGTGCTGTACCACAGTTAAGTGGAGTTATCTCTCACCTTTGGCTTTTCATCAGCACCTTGGCCGACCTGCCAGAGACTTTCCCTAATTTGCCGTGTGATAGGATGTCCCGCAGTCCAGAGCTGAAAGAAGACCCCATGGAGTGCCCACTGTGCATGGAACCTCTGGAGATTGATGACGTCAACTTCTTCCCCTGCACCTGCGGCTACCAAATCTGCCGTTTCTGCTGGCATCGTATCCGCACAGATGAGAATGGCCTCTGTCCTGCCTGCAGAAAGGTAAGAAGCTGCTTGAAGTTTTTCTATGAGTATTTTAATCATGAGTTTATATTGATTTTGCTAAACTTCTGCTTGTGAAATGCACGATGATAGCCTTTGTCACTCGTTGTAAAATAATACTTTTTCTTATATTTAAAAAGAATCTTTAAAGCTGCTTCTCAAAGCATACTACATGAGGTAATCATAGGATGCAATGTAGCTGCATTTCTGCGATTTATAAAATACTGCCTAATAGTACTCTTGACAAATTGAACAAATGTTAGACTAGAATCATTTATTAGAATCATCAATCGTTGTAGATATTAAAATACATATCCAAAATGAAGCCCTCAGCAGATTGTAGTAGATGCTCAAATGGCAACATAAATATTAAAGTGTAAAGGGCCTAAAACTGAGCCCTGATGGACACCAGGGCCCCAATTTAGGACGGAGGTTAAGTGAAAACTCAGCATGTTAACCCTGAAATGAGAGAAATTCTGGGTTTTCCGTTTCAAAATGGCAGGTTTGTCAAACTCGAGAAAGCAGGGTAAGTTAAGTCTGTTTCTGAAAAAGAGGTAACTTTTACTTAGAGTCAGTTACCATGGTAACTTACTCTGTGACCCTAACCAGGGGTGCATTTCCAAAACAACGGCGTAACTCGCGGCTGAACTATCATAGTATGATGTATTGTTTGGGAAAAGAACAATGTAGTGATGAGTGTTTCTCAAAACGTGTGTGGTTTCTCTGTTGCAGATCCATCGTTTGAACCACGTTATTTATAATGTAAAACGTCCATAATGATGCTCCAAACGGGAAACATCTTTAGAGAAGAACCCCATAATGTCTTTGTGCAAATTATATTGTTTTACGCAAACATGCATTTACAAAAATCCAAAATTCGTTTTGGTAAAAACATGCACTCGTTTACCATATTAATTGAAAAATATGTAAATGGCACATATAGGGCCTATGTTTCTTTTACAAATATTATTGAGAACATTACATATTCTATTCTAAAACATAAAATCACTTACAAAAGCTAACACATATTCTAAAATCATATATAAATTATATAAATAAACAAATACTGAGGTTATTTATTAAGAAATAAAGAAAATCTTACTTTAATATTAATAATAATAATAATAATAATGATTATTATTATTATTATTATTATTATTATTATTATTATTATTATTATTATTATTAGGTAGGATAGCCTATTGTTTATTTATTTATTTATTTTTTTTTGAAAAGTCACCTTTTACAATTTGACACATGTAAACCACAGCAAAAATGTTCGAACCAACAGGCCCATCATGTCATATACAGTACAGATACTTAATAAATAACCTACTATAAATTAAAAGCATTAACGTATGCGACGTTATTTTTTTCACAAGCTTTGGAGACGAAACATAAATCCACTTTTACATAATAGGTCACCTATAGCTTTCGTCATGAACCATTTCTGTGTTAAAAATGACATCAATGTTTTTAAAGTTTACTGCGAAGGGAGCGCAATTGTCAATATTAAGATCGCTAAAACTGAACTGTAAAAATACTTAAAAATACTTTAAATGTTAAAATGTTCTAAAGGAATAGGCCATAGGGGGATAACTGGGAATAGAACACAGCCAGGAACTATGTTTCTCACTACAGATCTAGATGTGTAGTTGCAAGCGTACAAGTTTGCGACACAGTTTGCGAATGTTCGTTGGAACGACAGATCAAAGAACAATGTTTGTAACAACGGAACTTGTGACCTTAGTTGGCTAACAATGGTTTTCGGAAACACACCCCTGGTCAGGAGCAGGGTTTATTCTATAAACTCTTGAGTTTTGGTGTCCTCCTCTTTTTTAAAGACGAAGCAGTATTTCTCGCATTAGCCTTAGTCATTCATTGCCTACATTTTCGTCACACTAAGAACAAAGTTATGAGAATGGCTTGTCCTTTTTTGGGATAAGTTACAGTTAGATTCAATACCATAGTTTTAAGTTTTACCTTTGATATTATTCCCCACTTTTTCAAGTGAAAGGTCTATAAACGTCACACATTACATTACTTATTTTGTATTATACATAAATACTTGTCCCTAACTTAAGCAGCTATGGTTTCCCACGCTAACTGTCTCTGCCTATAACCACTAATAGAAATTAACTGGGAATAGTCAGTAAAATAGGATGCTGTAAAATAGAAGCTGTTCTTGATGCACCAAATTCTGTGTCTTATGCGTTTAATTGTGAGATCTGAAACAGTGGTTTTTAAATGTTGTTGTGCTAATATACTGAAAGTGAAATCAAAGGGCGAATTGTTTTGGTGTTTTTTTTTTTTTTTTTTTTTTTTTTTTTTTTTTTTGGAATTAGGCCTAAACAAAGTTCACAAAGAGTTTGTTTGAGGAGTTTGAAACTACATGCCAAAGGCAAACGTTGACAAGGAAACCTTCTCTGCTTTATTTTATTTGTTCAGTCTGTAGTGGTCACATGTCTGTGAGTGAAAATATGAACACAGAAGCTGCTGTAGTTGAAAATGAAGTGTAAAAAGAAACATCGACACTTTAGTCTACTATAAATAAAAATGTTGTGACAGACTGGCCTGTCAAGTGACTTAATATTTGTATGTCAAGAGTAAATGTAAGCACTGAAGATATAAAGACAAATTTGTTGATTTTATTTGATTTCTTTTTACTAAAACGAGTAATATTTAAAGTCGTAACGATTAGATTAGATTCAACTTTATCGTCAATACAAATGTACAAGTACAAGGCAACGAAATGTAGTTTAGGTCTAACCAGTAGTGCAATAGCAGCAAGTGCAGGATATAGGTATAAGTTATAAAGTGCAACAAGAGACTTTTTTTTTAGGTATTGGCATGTTTGATGTGTGTGCCAATTTTCGTGCATGTGCGTGAATCGTAACTCGGGGGCCAGTTAGTCAAATGTGCATAGGTGGGACTGTCAAGCCATTTTGCCACACCCACTTCCGAAACCTAAAACAAACGTAAATTTTCACCACTTGTGGGCCGTGTGCAAAGCTTTGTGAGTTTTCAAGCATGTTTAAACCTCAAAATTGCGATTCATTCTTGAGAAGAAGAATAAACAGAGCAATTCCAATAGGGCCTATGCACCGTAGGTACTCTGTCCCTAATTATAGAAAAATTATGAGTAATATTTACAGATTGATGTACTATGAACGTTATATATAGGTTATGTTAACTATGAACAGAGATTACCAATAGATGAATATATGTACAGGTTGCTATTACTAATCAGAAGTATGAAGATAGATATGAACATAATTACAAATGTATATGTGCAGTGGATATGCACAATTCAAGATGAATTACTGCAACAAAGTGAAATGAATATGTACAATTTTATTATTAAATAGTGCAGTGTTTATGGGGACTATTAGTTATGAAGAGAGTGTGGGGGGTGTATGAGGGGGAGGGGGGGCAAAAAAGTTTTATTAACATTAAATTTAGATTTTCCCATTTAAATTTAGTTAACAAAAAACCTTAATTAAAAAGTCACCATCCACACCCTTGTTTTTGTTCCAAAGCTAAAAGACTTTTATTTATCTTCAAAACACACACACAAATATATAAATCCTTTCAATGTGGCAATGTCATTGGCCCATGAACATTTCCAGCTTGTTTTCACAGTATTTCATAACTATAACAAGAGGCGATTCAATCATGACTTAACATTAAAACAGCTATCATAGCATTATTTATCAATATGTGGACCTTCTTGGATTCTCGAAAGCTATGGAAAATAAAAATGTTAAACAGGAAATACATTAGGACTATTGTTATTGTTTACTTCTTCCTAAAGTGGTTTATATTTTATGAAATATAAGAGATTTACCTCCTCTGAAATATGATGTTTTGTAACGTAAAGGAATCAAAGTTTTCTGAAGAGACCTCATCGCTTTCTATGAACACATTTTATTTCATATTTATTCACATATAAACACAGATTTGACCACATCCATGCAGCTCATCATATCTAGTAAATGAAAGCTCAAGCTTGTGTGTTTGATGTGCAAGTTGTTCTTTATCATCGGTTTTTGCAATCTGTTTCTCAAAGTATCGATCATGGAATGGGTGTTCAAAGAAATGATAGGCATCTCTCGAGTTCAGTGTTGACCACTTAGCAACGTTGCCGCTAGATTCAGCCACTTTTCAGACCCTGTTAGTGACTTTATTTCAAAATAGCGCCTAATAACAAATCTAGCAACTTTTCAACAAATGTCCTGTGAGTGTGAGGTGTAGCGTTCCTGGTACAGTCAGAACTTTCTCTACTGTAGCTCTGCTGAGAGAAAATGAGATGGGACACAGACATGAACGAGATGTGTATGTGCAAGCTGTGTTTTGATTGAAGGATCTTGTTTGTTCTCCTTTATTTTATATTTAAACAATATAATTTGACCATTTATTCTTCTCTTGCACTTACTTTACTCACAATCACAGAGCTTTAGGGGCATACCAATTTCTGGTTATATTAAATAATTTAATAAAGTTCCTTTATTATATCTGAGAGACTATACTGTACTGCAGTACTACACTGCACTCTATCGACATTTAACTTCATTCAAACAATAATAAAATTAATTAAACTCAAACTCAATTAAACTCAAATATATATATATATATATATATATATATATATATATATATATATATATATATATATATATATATATATATATATATATATATCTGGAATCAGCTTCCAGAAATGATCAGATGTGCTTCAACATTAGGCACATTTAAATCAAGACTGAAAACACATCTGTTTAGCTGTGCCTTTACTGAATGAGCACTGTGCTATGTCCGACAGATCGCACTATTATGTTTTTCTCTTCTTTTAAATTTTTTTATAACACATTTTATCTGTTTTTATGACTATTTATTTATTTTATTAATTTTTTTACCATTCTTATTATTTGTTTTTATTTTTCTTATACTTGTTTCTTTTATTCCTGTTTATGTAAAGCACTTTGAATTGCCACTGTGTATGAAATGTGCTATATAAATAAACTTGCCTTGCCTATATATATATATATATATATATATATATATATATATATATATATATATAAATAAAATATGTAGTGCAAATATAAATACCACTTTAATAAACAAATATGATGCAAATAGAATGGGATGACGTCAATAATATGCAAATTTACCCATGGCC